>NC_090750.1:86495791-86498291 GCF_036898095.1 Palaemon carinicauda
ATATATATATATATATTGTGTATGTGTGTCAACATGCAGGTACGCATATAAGGAAACAATTTAAAAGATGTTCAATCAATTCAAAAGGTCTAGAGCGATGTTCAAATAATGACCAGCAGTTGTCAGCTTACATTTCCATTAGACTGTTCCAAACGACCACCAAGGAAACAGTATCGCAAATTTCATCTCTCTCTCTCTCTCTCTCTCTCTCTCTCTCTCTCTCTCTCTCTCTCTCTCTCTCTCTCTCTCTCTCTCTCATTTGTTAAAACCCTTTAGACACGGAACTATCTCCCAAAACATAATTTCAGTGTTCAGGTTTCTGACACTTAGCAAGACAAGAGATTTGCAGAAGAGGCAACGGGGAGGGGGTGAGGGTAGGACAAAGGCACGAAACGCCACAGGGGAACCCCCCCCCCCACACACACACACATCAAACCATGTGCTCTTACGCCTCGGGGCTAAGTCTCTTAATTAAACTCCAAAAATAATATGAAAATGAAATAAAATATAAATTTTCCTGTAAAACCATTTGTTAACGACGAGATGAATCATATTCTCAATGGTGAAAGGGTCTGTGTATAGCCATGATCAGCAATGCTGTACTAATCAGGGACACCCATACTAGCTTGGTTTGCTGTGAGCGATCAGACTTTTAAAAGTCTTCCAGCAATCCATTGCGTAGTGACGAAATGGCCAAACAACAGAAATGAATAAGGATATGTCTGAGGCCTTTATCCTGCAGTGGACTAAAAATGGCTGCATTTGCTGTTGTTGTTGTTGTTGTTGTTGTTGTAGGTCATTTCCGTTTAAATAGACAAATTCTATTTAAGAAAATTGTGAAAGAAATCTAAAATCCACAATAAAATCAATATGAAAATTATACAGGTACAGTATATAGTCTGTATATATTTAATCAAGCATCAAAGGAATATATACAAGTACTGTCTCGTCTAAACTGTACAGTAATAGCTCCGAGTTTGTTCTATTTTATACGGACATAAAACTAAATTTCATCCCATTTCTAATTAATTTTATGCCTTCAAATTGTAAAGATGCATATTACATACTATTTTATCTTTAAATGACGTAATAAAATCTAATTAAATCCAAAATTAATCAGGTTATGATGCATATGCACAACCTACCAAAAACTAGATAAAACTAACTGCTAAAGATTAAATATTTTGATCATCCAAGTTAGGGTTATTAAAATCTTGTCGAATATCTATAGTACATTTAATATTTTGGAAAAAAAAAAAACCACACACACACACACCAGAACATCAAATTAGTAAAATGGAACCTTTAAAAAATAGGATAAATATTCGATTATCCCCTTATATGCATGAAGTGGCCATACTGAACTCTGATCACTGATCGAAATATGTTGAAGATTCCCTGTGCAAGAATTTGAAACTAAATAATCCCACAAAAATTTAAGTTGCTGCTTTAAAACGTCTTAAAACATGAACTGTTTTTTGTTACTGCCTTCGTGAGGACACAAAGCCAAGTTTAACATTTGGGCATTTTTTTTCAGTAAAATAATAGTGAGCGAATATTATCAGTCTACTTAAAAGGTTTACACCAGCATAGAAATTAATTTTTAAATTTAGAATCTTACATCAAATTTAGAAATTCATTTGTCTCACACTTATCCTGTAAAACTTAATTCAGCCGATCAAATCTGTGAGCCGACACAGATATGATTGGCATAATTACTGAATTAAGTTATACAGGATAAGTGTGAGAAAAATGAATGTTTAAATCTGATATTAATTTTCGAAGACTTACCTGTATAATTTAATCCAGTAATTCAACCGACCACGTGTCGACTGAATTAAGATATACAGGGTAAGTGATCGAAAATTGTGATTATTGATAAAAAGTTAGCGGTTCTTTTAGTTTATACTATTCTCAAGAACAAGAAAAAAAGCAAAAATGAATACCAATAAAAAGAATGATCTCAGTCGTTAACAAGGAAGAGAAACGTCCCTTCAAAATCTTTATAAAGAGCACAGCGACCTCGTGACCTATCTGCGCGATCTTAGAATTTCGCCAAAAGCTGGCTCTAAAGGTCATCATAGCACCTGCCTCCCTTGTCTCTCGGACGCCCATTCATTCATTCGTGCCTCCTCACGGGGGGGAAGGGGGAGGGGGGAGAAGAGAGTGGAGGACTTCTCCTATTCTTCTTCTGAACTTTATTTCTCTAGTTAATAACCAAGCTGCTTTTGTTCGAGTTCCAAACTTTGGTTCGAATCGTGTTTCGTGCACATCACTTAAATTTCTCCTCTTCTTTGTTTCTCTCTGATAGGTGGTTCGGACTCTGTCTCTTCTTATGTCCGTGAAAGTGCCTCTATAACTTTATCTTCCTGATACGAATGTCTACCATAATCCCGTTTAGGCTATATATACATATATATATATATATATATATATATATATATATATATATATATATATATATATATATATATATATATATACATATATATATACTGTA
>NC_090750.1:86503291-86505490 GCF_036898095.1 Palaemon carinicauda
AATTTAAGACGGCATGTAATTTAATCCATCTTACAATGATTTTATTACTAATTTTCGATTCTTAGCTGTGGCAGTTATATGGCTCTCAACGATCATGTCCAGTAAATTTGTAGTTCCAAAATAATTATCAGATTATATAAATTACAAGAAATTACTCGTGTCCTAATCACATATGCGTATATTCTAAAATATCTATGGGGAATTACACTTCACACCATCTCATCTATGGAGAATCACATTTCACACCATCTCATATAAGGAGAATCACACTCCTCATCATCTCAACTATGGAGAATCAAACTTCAAACCATCTCAACTATGGAGAATCCCACTTCACACCATCGCATCTAAGGAGAATCACACTTCACACAATCTCATCTATTGGGAATCACTATTCACCCACACCATCTCATCTATATGAAATCACACTTCACACCATTTCATCTACGGGGAATCACACTTTACACAATCACATCTGAGGATAATCGCACTTCACACCATCTCATCTATGGAGAATCACACTTCACACCATATGGCCATGTTAGCCAAGACTTCTTTTAAATAAAACAACACTTTCTCTGGGTACCAATTTCCAACTTCCTACGGTTCCAGTTGATGATGTAACATTCATACTTTTGTCCTGTTGGTTACCAAAGACATTTCCTTTCCTCCTTGAATATTTTGCTGTGCGTCGCCAAGGATCCTTGGATGCTCCTGCTATTAATAACGGGATGGATCCACTCAACAAACAAAACTGCCACTTCCTAGTGGAAGCTAGTGCCAATAACATAGGTGAGGTACCGAACAAGACCAGTCACACGTGTCATATGAATACTTTGGGATGCTATTTGCTCCGATGATACCAGCCAATAAACTTCTCTACACAATCTTACGATCATACATACCTTTAGGTCTGTCCACCAGTTTGAAATATAACATTTTGGATTACATTCAGAAAAGGTACCTTTTATTATCCATTTACCTCCGCCAACGAAGTTGGACGGAGGCTATGTTTTCGCCCCTGTTTGTCTGTTTGTTTTTTTTGTTTGTGAACAGCTTCCTAGCCACAATTTTACTCATAGAGTAGTGAAACTTTCAGTAATCAAATTTTATGCTAAGACGTGGAAGTGATTCGATTTTGACGGTTCTAGGTCGAAAACCAAGGTCAAGGGCGAGCAAAAGGTCGACCGAATTAACCCTAACCTTAATTCAAGTTCGCACATGGTTGTCAAACAGACTTCAAATACGCCTATTGTCTAAACTGATTCTGGGAAAGACAAGCTGGTTTCGAAAAATAAGCTACCATGGCGGAGGTCTGCACTCTCAGAGCGCTTTTTTTTTTTTTTTTTTTTTTTTTGTGAAAGCACAAACCTTATGTACAGGATATTATACTTTCCACGATATGGAGTTCTTGACTGTACACACCTTAATTTTGTTATTGCCCCCCAAGCACCTTGATTGAAATGTAAACCTTTATATCAAGCTCCGTGTCATTGGACACATAAAGAAACTAACTGATAAATAGAATGAAAAATCAATTATTTTAATAATTCTGTCTACACTACGTCTAAATAAAAGGAGACAAAAAAGATAAAATAATAGAACGTGGCAGCCAAAGAGAGAAACTAGTCGTTCAGCAGTTACAATCAAAGCTATTTTCTATAAGAACCATTCAAAATATTACTCGCTCATACTGCTGGGGACTGTACTTTATATTTCTCGTTCCTGTAAGCTTAGGGACACAAAATTAAACTACCCGTATTGAATCATCATTCAGAGGTTGACATTTTAAAGATGAAAATTTCGTGTTTCATAATTTTCCCTATGAGCCTGACTAACTTTGTGCCGCTGTTGTATTCTCTCAGGTATGCAAGCATGAGTATTTATAAAGTGTATATGTGTGTGTATACATTTATATATACATATATATTACATATTTATATATATATATATATAGATAGATAGATAGATAGATAGATATAGATATATAGATATTCATTTACACACAATTTATATTTTCATATATGTATTTATATATAAATTTATATACACACAAACCCCATCCCACACACACACACATAAACATATATATTATATATATATATATATATATATATATATATATATATATATATATATATATATACACGCATAATATATATATATACATATATATATATATATTATATATATATATAT
>NC_090750.1:86508490-86523490 GCF_036898095.1 Palaemon carinicauda
CGTCCTCTCTCTCTCTCTCTCACCTCATTTGGGACTAGAGCAATATCTCCTCTCTCTCTCTTCTCTCTCTCTCTCTCTCTCCTCTCTCTCTCTCTCTCTCTCTCTCTCTCTCTCTAGAGAGTCTGAATGAATATTGTGATTAGAGCAATTCTCTCTCTCATTTGGGACTAGAGCAATTTCTCTCTCTCTCTCTCTCTCTCTCCTCTCCCTCTCCTCTCTCTCTCTCTCTCTCTCTCTCTCTCTCTCTCTCTAAGAGGTCTGAATGAATATTGTGATTAGAGCAATTCTCTCTCTCTCTCTCTCTCGTCTCTCTCTCTCTCTCTCTCTCTCTCTCTCTCTCTCTCAACACTTGTAGTCATCTTCGATAAAAAATATAATCGAGAACGAATAATAAACAAGAAAATAATGTATGCATAACTGTGCAATACATTAACCAAGAGGATAAAAAATAAAACATAACAGGATATCCATTTGGCCAAAGCAATATGCTCCGCAATGTTCTAACAATAATTGTCGGAGCTGGTGACCGAGTGGCCCCTGCCAAGAATTGCCTGAACACCTTAACGACAGGAGGCACGCGCTGATAATTAACATAGCTAACATACGCTTTAAGGACACAAGTAACTACTCCAGAACAGAAGCTCTAAACGAGCTAGTGCGCGCCTTTGATGGTAACTTCAATAATAACCTTGAATGAAAAAAAGAAACTTTTTTTACCATCCAAAAAGCTATATTTAAATCTGGCATCAGAATAAAATACTGATATAATAGGAAATGGCAATTAAAGTGTGATTAAAACCAGCCTTTTGATGCCAAGAAAAAATAAACATTTTATATTCTACCACTTTACGATTTTTTTTTTCTAAATCTTGGTGGGATCAAATGGCATAAGACGAAAACTTAACCCATTAATATCGTAATATCAATATATACCTGGGATATGAAAATAAATTTAATTACGCAAACGGGCCCCGTATTTCGTAGTATTCCGTAATGTATTCGCAATGCCTTCGCCGACAACGAAGACAACCCATTAATGTCGTAATAACAAGATTTACCTGTAATATGAGAATAGTTACGCAAAAGGGCCCGTCTTCCGTAGTATTCCGCAATACCTCCGCAACGCCGTCGCCGACAACGAAGATAACACATTAATATCGTAATAACAAGATTTATCTGTAATATGAAAATAATTACACAAAAGGGCCCCCGTATGTCGCAATGCATCCGCAATGAAGTCCGCGACAACGAAAATAACCTATCCATATCGTAATAATAAGATTTAACTGGAATGTAAAAATAATTACGCAACGGGCCCCGTCGTTCGCAATATTCCGTAATGCATCCGCAACGCCTTCGCAGCACCATTTGTAAAATTAGCAAATTAGCTTACCATTTCCACTAAAACTTGCACATACGGGAATACATATGGCCCTGACATCTGGGGAAAATGTGCCTTAGAACGCTAATGGAAGTAAAATTTCTCTTTAAGATGTAGGATTAAAGACAAGAGACTATTTAAGCTTCTACACGGGAAGGAGAACTCCCCGGACGAAAAAACAGCCCAGAGCATTTTCTCAGGAGAAAAACGATGCGTTGTTCATTTTCTTATGGTTCGAGAGGTACCTCAAGGAAATTGACAATAACTTCCGCCGCATTATACACAAGGGAGTTTGGATATTAGATGCTGTTTCTGGGTTATTTCGTTTACTTTAAACATAATGGTTGTCGTGAGATCTGTTCCTACAATTGCAGTTACTGGTTCTTTATTTCTTGTAATGATTATTTCTTAAGAATTATCTGTAAAAGATTAGATTTATAAACAAAGATTTATTTTGTATTACGTGTAGGTGTATATATATATATATATATATATATATATATATATATATATATATATATATATATATATATACATATACACACACACACTGGTGTACGGGACCCGCAAACAATGACGACTAAACATTCAGGTGGATACCCACACACAGCATGACTACTCCCACTCTCCCCCACGTGAGGAGACAGGATAATAATGCAATACCCCTCAGCGTGACAGATTATATATAATATATATATATATATATATATATATATATATATATATATATATATATATATATATAAATATATATATATATATATATATATATATATATATATATATATATATATATATATATATAAAACCAGACACTTACTTTTTATTACATAAGTGAAATATACACACTACATACATAAACACGAACTCGCACACAAACACACAACACGCGCAATAAATAATTGTAGCCAAGGGCAAGCGTGTGTGTACACGCGCAATAATGAGCCCGGAATATTCCCAGTGGGCCATAACTTAGCTTCCTACATACCGTCAATTTCCCGGAGCAACACTAGAAGGGAATCCCTATTTGACATCTGGTGACGAGGAGCCAGCGGTATGACCGTCACCAATTGTATACTTTGGTGTAAGGCGTAGTGAGCACCATTAGCTTCTATTGACTTCTTTATGTCTGTTTAATGGGTCGTTTGCATGTGCCCCAAACCTCTCCTCTCTACCGATTCACAAGGCCCAAAACCCTAAGGTTCTTCCTTATTGATAAACATATACTAACGACTTTTTTATGTTGAACAGGCTTTCTTTGTTTATATATATATATATATATATATATATATATATATATACATATATATATATATATGTATATGTATATATATATATATATATATATATATATATATATATATATAGTATATATATATATATATATATATATATATATAAGAAAGATCTATTCAACAGACTGACCTTTAAGTTTTTCTTATTGTTTATATACATAAGATCTATTTAGCAGGCTGACTTTAAAAATTTTTTATTGTTTATATATGAAAGATCTATTTTAATGTGACTGTTCTTAATGTTTTATTTTAATTGTTCATTGCTTCTCTAGAAGTTTTTTCTTTCTTTCCTTCCTCACTGGGCTATTTTTCCATATTGGTGTCATTAGGCTTAAAGCATCCTGCTTTACCAACAAGGGTGTAGCTTAACTAGAAACAATAACTAAAATAATAATAATAATAATAATAATAGTAATAATAATAACAATGATAATAATAACAATAATGGGCATTGGAAATTGTCAATCATCTGTCCTATTATCGTAGAGGTGAGTGTAAGGGTTATACATAATGTAGAACGCTGAGCATCATCGTTTATTCAGCAAGACCTCCGTATTTTATGGTTTATCCACAATTCGTCACTATTTCCTGTATATTATATAGCAAACTTATCATTCACGAACATTCCTAAAACTGACCGTCTATTCGCTAAGGCCCTAAGCCTTAGGGTATGAAAAAATAATATCTACTTGTACTTTACCTTACAAATTTATGTATAACAGAAATCCCTCCATGCACTGTTCCGTTACAAAGACGTCCATGTAAGTTACATGGTAGTTACATAACAGTCTCAAGTGTTATTCAAGTTACTCGCCATTAACTGGATGGATTATGTAGACTTACGCGAAATCGATATCAAGTGGCTTATCCGGACTCCGAGAGATTCAAGGATTTCCCCTTCCGTGTTTATGCCTGGAATTAAGATACATTTCGAAGGGGTATGACTCGACAGGTTACCTGCATACGAATTACTTTGTCCTTCTCTCATGCTCCTTTTATTACATCCGGCATGACTGCATGCAGGAGTTCTATTTCAAATTTGAACGTAAATTATATAGAAACTAGAGGGCACTCATTAGAGCGCAGACCTAAACCGCGGCAGCTTATACCTCGACCTTGACCTTTGACCTTAACATGTATAAGTAGGCGTGGATTTTCATACATCCATAAATGGATCAGGTTCGAAGTCTCTGTACAGCGACCATGACCTTCGACCTTTCAAAATCTAACCATTTCCAGCTTTTTACTTAGCAGTTAATCCCTAGAAGTTTCACAAGTCAACGATTAAAATTGTGGATAGGAATTTGTTCACAAACAAATACACACACAGAGGCGAAAACATAACCTCGTTGCAACTTCGATGGCAGAGGTAATAATAACATCACGGTAAATTTCCATTGTTATCAGTGTTGTGATAACCTATTGGAAAAGTCCCTGCCTGGCGATCTCTTGGACGGGAGGTCGAGTCACCCTTCAAACTCGATGGTTTCTTGTGGTGTCTACATCCTCACCGTACTTGTGAGGTAAGGATGGAGGGTTTGGGGGAACAAATAGGTCTAACTGCTAAGTGATCATCAGCCATTGTCTGGACCTCTCTGGTCCTAACTAGGGTGGTGAGGGGACTTGGGCGCTGATCATATGTATATATGGTTAGTCTCTAGGGCATTACGCTGTCTCTAAGACATCATCCTGTCTCTAGTGCATTATCCTGTCTTTAGTGAATTGTCCTGTCTCTTGATCATTGTTCTGTCTCTAGTGTTCTGTCCTGTCTCTTGATCATTGTTATGTCTCTAGTGTTTTGTCCTGTCTCCAGGGCATTATCATCGTCCCATGCCTCTGCCATTCATTAGCGACCTTCAAACCATTAAATCAGTAACATCATTTTACCGTTATCAGAACTATCAATAAAAACTGATAAGTGACCTCCCACTGCAAGTAATCAGTCTGCCTGATTAAAAGGAGAGCGCCACATCTTCAAATATAACTTTCCTTATTTTCCTCATCAGCGATTCTTCATTTCGGCAAATAATCGTCAGAAGATTTCGGGGCATAAAAAGTTTTCAAATTGCAGTCCAATTAGACGTTATGATCATTGTCCTCCTTAGTCTTGCACGTATCGTGATGACAACAATGACCTCGCTTGATTCATAAACCACTGTCTGACGCAAGAGGTCAAAATACGTTTCATGCGTGTCTCCCTCTCCCCCCAACAAGCTACCTGTTTCTATCTCATTCACCCTCCTCTTGTTGTTGTTGTTGTTGTTGTTGTTGTTCTTCTTCTTCTTCTTCTTCTTCTTCTTTTTGTGTTGTTGTTGTTTCTGATTGGATTGGCTTTATGACGACTTCGACGACGAAGATTTCAACGACGTCGACAACTTCTATTACGACGACTTCAACGACGTCAACAACTTCTATTACGACGACTTCAACGACGTCGACAACTTCTATTACGACGACTTCGACGATTTTTGGCCAGAAGTCAAGGCACCCATGTGCAGCAAGGGGAAAATCTAGCAGTTGCCACATGAAGACAAATTCAAAAGGATTGATAGCAAGATGAAAGAAAGAATCAGAAACGGAGGAATATCAGAAGGCTAAAAAGTGAGTGCAGCTAGTGTCCAATACTACGTTGCAATGACTTTTCAAGTAAAGCCTAAATTGCACCACTTGATATACTAATGGCACTACCCACTGCGGAGTCTTCTTTGCTCTAGGGAACTGAAATAATCTGGGAAGAGTTCAAAGGATGTGGGTTATGGCTAGAGGTTTAATAGTACATTGTAATTATAGCAATTACAGCAACATGCAACTGCTCCAAAATGCAGCATAGTAATTTCTTTGCTGTTCGTGCTGCAGTGGAAGAAGCATGATGCTGCTATTATAGACAACCCCAACCCCCAGGAGGTTGTGGTCGGGGGAACTATCCTTCTTTTCCGTCTCGATCATTAAAAGACAATGTGGTGCAAACCTTACTGTTAGTTTCTATCTTCTTTTTTTTTTTCAAATACATTTTCCTTTCTGAAGTACATTTGTTTATTAACCCTCTTTTCCTACATTCATTTATTATTTCGTATTTCTCTTTGAAAAATATGAAAGATTTATTTCAGTGTTGTTAATGTTCTTAAAATGTTTTACTTTAATTGTTCATTACTTCTGAAGCTTTTTTATTTCCTTGTTTCCTTTCCTCCCTGGGCTATTTTTCCTGTTCGAGCCCTTGGGCTAACAGCATTCTCCTTTTCCAACTAGGGTTGTAGCCTAGCTAATAATAATAATAATAATAATAATAATAATAATAATAATGATAATAATAATAATAATAATAATCATACTTCTCTGGTACTGAAACAAGATTCAACTTTGTTTCCTTCTACTAAAATCTACTTATCTTTCTTTCTTCCCTCAGTCTTCAACAATCTTAAAGGGATGGCTATTGTAATTCTCACAGCCTTTTATATGTGAGAAAACCTGAAGGGGTAGGGAAGTTCAGGAGTGAGGGAGGGTGACATAGCATGTGAAGCTTTAAAAAAAAAAAAAAAAAAAAAAAGTCCGTTCTTGAATCAAGGATAAGATGCTTGGATAGATTATATGAATGGAAATCGTACTTTTAGCTATCTCTTCGTACCATCTCATTCTGGTTATTTCAATCTCCACCCATATTAGAGGCATTGTGTATGTAAAATCAAAATATAACAGGTTGGTTTAATTCTTGTCCATTTTTCTCTTATCTTCCGCAAGAGAAGTCATGCTAATTCTTAAATAAATGAAAATTAGCGTGCAAATAAAGCTTATCTGTATTTCTCAGAGAGAGAGAGAGAGAGAGAGAGAGAGAGAGAGAGAGAGAGAGAGAGAGAGAGAGAGGAGAGAGAGAGAGAGAGAGAGAGAGAGAAAGTCGTGCAAAATCTTTAACAATTGACACCCAATGAGCAAACAAAGCTTCTCTGTATTGCAGAGAGAGAGAGAGAGAGAGAGAGAGAGAGAGAGAGAGAGAGAGAGAGAGAGAGAGAGGGAGAGGAGGGAGAGAGAGAGAGTTTCATATTGGTAAGTGAACTCGTGCAAATACTTTAACAAATGTCTTGTGTGCAAATAAAGCTTATCTATATTGCAGAGAGAGAGAGAGAGAGAGAGAGAGAGAGAGAGAGAGGAGAGAGAGAGAGAGAGAGAGAGAGAGAGAGAGAGAGAGATTTTCTCTTATGTTTCGCAAATGAACTCGTGCAAATTCTTAACCAAATAACAAACCAGTGTGCAAATAAAGCTCCTCGAGAGAGAGAGAGAGAGAGAGAGAGAGAGAGAGAGAGAGAGAGAGAGAGAGAGAGAGAGAGAGAGAGAGAGAGAGAGAGGAGCGTAATACTCAGGTGACGAACGACATTTTCCGCGAGCACAAAGCTATTTATTCCTTCCTTTGACCAAGAGTATTGGCGATTTCTCCTCTGGCGATTTAGCTGAAAAGAACACGAGCTTTCTGGGGAAACGTTTTGAGGAACCTTTTCTGGGATACGTTTGTGGAGCCTTTTCTGGAAACGTTTGCGGGAGCGTCTTTAAACGAAAAGAAGGCGAAACTGGTACCTTGAATCGAAGCACAAACTTTCACTCTCGGATTTTTTTTTACACATTACATACTACCGTACTTGTGAATTAATTGAACGTTATCTGACTTTTAATAGTTCATTACTTCTCATATATTTTATTTATTTCCTTTCCTCACTGGGGTATCTTTCCCTGATCATTTCTTCTCTAGAAGTTTATTTCTTTATTTCCTTTCCTCACTGGGCTACATTTTTCCCTGTTGGAGCCCTTGGGCTTATAACATCCTGCTTTTACAACTAGTGTTATAGCTTATCTAATAATAACAATAATAAAAACAATAATAATAATAATAATAATAATAATAATAATAATAATACCTACACAATTATCTATAAATATAAGTTAATTATTAATATGAAGATAAATTTCAATCCATATTTATGATCGAATCCACGACGTTGGGGCTGAAAGAAGATGTCATTGCCAATTAAACCATTAAGTCATACAATGAATAGAATCCTAAGCATTTCTATAATCCATATGGAGTTCCCTGGTCACTTGGGCAGAACGAAAAGCTTAAATCCCAGAACTTTCCCTAATAAGTTGTCTCTTATTTCAAAAAGAAAGGAAATTACCAGGTGCAAAGCTTTCCCTAATAAGTTGTCTGTTATTTAAAAATGAAAAGAAATTACCAGGTACAGAGCTTTCACTAATAAGTTGTCTGGTATTTAAAAAAAATAGAAATTACCAGGTACAGAGTTTTTTCTAATAACCTGTAAGTTATTCAAAAAACATCTACCAGGTGCAGAGCTTTCCATAATAAGTTGTCTGTTATTTAAAATGGAAAAGAAATTACCAGGTGCACAGCTTTCCCTAATAAGTTGTCTGTTATTTAATAATGAAAAGAAATCTACCGGCTGCACAGCTTTCCATAATAAGTTATTTGTTATTCAAAAATGAAAAGAAATTACCAGGTGCACAGCTTTCCATAATAAGTTGTCTGTTATTTAAAAAGGAAAAGAAATTACCAGATGCACAGCTTTCCCTAATAAGTTGTCTGTTATTTAAAATGAAAAGAAATCTACCGGTTGCACAGCTTTCCATAATAAGTTATTTGTTATTTAAAAAGGAAAAGAAATTACCAGGTGCAGAGAAGTTGTCTATTGTTAAAAAAAAAATACCAGGTGCACAGCTTTCCCTTATAAGTTGTCTGTTATTTAAAAAAGAAAAGAAATTACCAGGTGCACAGCTTTCCCTAATAAGTTGTCTGTTATTTAAAAATGAAAAGAAATCTACCGGTTGCACAGCTTTCCATAATAAGTTATTTGTTATTTAAAAAGTAAAAGAAATTACCAGGTGCAGAGAAGTTGTCTATTGTTAAAAAAAAATACCAGGTGCACAGCTTTCCTTAATAAGTTGTCTGTTATTTAAAAATGAAAATAAAAAACCAGGTGGAGAGCTTTCCCTAATAAGTTGTATGTTATTTAAAAAATAAAAGAAATTACTAGGTGCAGAGCTTTCCCTAATAAGTTGTATGTTATTTAAAAACCCTACCGGGTGCAGAGATTTCCCTAATAAGTTGTCTGTTATTTAAAAAAGAAAAGAAATTACCAGATGCAGAGCTTTCCCTAAAAAGATGTCTTATTTAAAAAAAAAAAAAAAAAAAAAACCTACCAGGTGCAGAGCTTTTCCTAATAAGTTGTATGCTATTTCAAAAAAATCTACCAGGTGCAGAGCTTTCCCTAATAAGTTGTGTTATTTAAAAAAAAAAAAAAACCTACCAGGTGCAGAGCTTTCCCTAATAAGTTGTATGCTATTTCAAAAAAATCTACCAGGTGCAGAGCTTTCCCTAATAAGTTGTGTTATTTAAAAAAAAAAAAAAAAAAACCTACCAGGTGCAGAGCTTTCCCTAATAAGTTGTATGCTATTTCAAAAAAATCTACCAGATGCAGAGCTTTCCCTAATAAGTTGTGTTATTTAAAAAAAAAAAAAAAAAACCTACCAGGTGCAGAGCTTTCCCTAATAAGTTGTATGCTATTTAAAAAAAATCTACCAGGTGCAGAGCTTTCCCTAATAAGTTGTGTTATTAAAAAAAAAAAAAAAAAAAAAAAAAACCTACCAGGTGCAGAGCTTTCCCTAATAAGTTGTGTTATTAAAAAAAAAAAAAAAAAAAAAAAAAAAAAACCTACCAGGTGCAGAGCTTTCCCTAATAAGTTGTATGCTATTTCAAAAAAATCTACCAGGTGCAGAGCTTTCTCTAATAAGTTGTTTTATTAAAAAAGAAAAAAAAATCTACCATGTGCAAACTCAAACCTTGGCAAGAGCCTGTCGTGCCAATTCAACCACACCCGATACATTTTGGCATGAAATGCGCCAAGGTAATCAATCATCCCATGCAGATACAAAACTCTAAATAAACGAAGGAAAAACACATCTGACAGCTTTTTCCATTTTCTCCTCCTTTTCCGTTCTATTGCCTCTTGACCCTCGCATGTTAAGAAGGCAAGTTAATGCGCTTCAGCCCCAGCTTTTATCATCATATTTATACTCTCTTATCTTATTACAGCAGAGAATTCTCGGTTTAAGACAATCCGATGACGGGTGATTCACGTGTTGCAGTCGACATTGCGGGTTTTATTGTATTTCGCTAAGGTTAATGGTCACCTTCGTGTCGCGTCAAACATTTCGTCAAACAAATATTTGGAGCAGTATGACAGGTAAATAGTATGTACTTGGGTCGTTTAAGTATATAATATTATAATACAGATAAGATTAAGTTAGAGCAACAACATTGATAGTAATACAAATTTCACTAGTAATATTAACAACATCAATAATAATAATCCTCCCCTATATATTTAAGAGCAATGTGTCTGGTTTTATTTATATATATATATATATATATATATATATATATATATATATATATATATATATATAATAAATTTATATAATATAAATATATATATACATACTATATAAATATATATATATATATATATATATATATATATATATATATATATATATATATATATATATATATATATATATTCTATACATATAATATATATATATTATACACACACACACACACATATATATATATATATATATATATATATATATATATATATATATATATATATATATATATATATATATCGCCACGCCAGGTAAGGGGGAGAGATATCACTCAGAAACCACAATCTCCCACAAATTACAGAACCAGCGAGTTATTTAGGAAAAGGTGAGAAGGTGGTAAAGGTTGAATATGTGCCAGTGTGTGCATATGTAAATACTTAGTTATTTTTGACGGATCGGGTACACTAGTATTCATAAGAATAATAGATGAAAATATAAAAAAATCTTAGTAAACAGCTAAAACATCATGAACACAAAAAAGCCGCCACGCACTTTGCCAAATTATGACGAATAATTGCCATTGCCATTCTTATGCGATATAGCAAAGAGTTCAAGGAAATCAAAAGGCAAGGTCAACCATTTTCCTCCCCTTTTTTTTTTTTCTTGGAATTGAATAAATGAATGAAAGGGGGGGGGGGGTTAATGTATGCTTCAGCACTATATGCTGGACAATTACCACTGCCTATTGCAGAATGCGACACTAATGGAGTTATGCATTGGGCCATTAACCAGGGCATTCATGAGCCTGTGTTGCATTCTTAGGGGGTGCTTGGGAAAGAGCAGGATCAGATCTAATTGTAAGCTGGTCGCAAAGAGAGGAAATGATACCGTAAGTAATCCATAGAGCGTATTGTTGATTGTAAACTGGTCGCAAAGTGAAAAAAATTATATCGTAAGTATTCTTAGTCTTGACTGTAAACTAGTCGCAAAGAGAGGAAATGATACCGTAAGTAATCCGTATATCATAGTTTTGAAAAAAAGAGAAAAAAGAAAACAGCCAGCGAAACCAATAAGAACTAGAGGGGCACTCAGTAGAGCGCAGACCTCCGACGCGGCAGCTTATTTGTCGACTTTTTCCTCGACCTTGACCTATGACCTTAATATGTAATAATTGACGTGGATTTTGATACACTCAAATATGAGCCAAGTTTGAAGTCTCTGTGACAACGATGTCCAAACTTATGGCTGATTACGTGAATTGGATATTTTACTTGACCGTGACCTTGACATTCGAAAATCAAATCATTTCCAGCTTTTACATAAAACTTAATCCCTGCAAGTTTCATTACTCTACGATTTAAATTGTGACCAGGAAGCTATTCACAAACACACACACACACACAGATTACAAACAAACAGCAGCGAAAACATAACTTGAAATATCTTGTACTGCAAAGAGAAGTAACATCTAGAGTGATTTAGTGGTTTGCTTTACCATAACCAGAATGGAATATTCCCGTCACAATAACTTATAACTTGACTATTATACTGACATCGAATTAAGAAGACGAATAAAAAAGAGGATGGATGGGGAACGAATGAACAATTGCCATTATTCAGGAGGCGCGCCCCCAAACACTGGGAACCAATCTCGAATTAACGATGTTCTATGCATATGAATACTTAGATCAACATCAGCGCTCTTCTCCGAATTCAAGGAAAAAGTAAGAGGGGTGTTTCCTCTTCCTACTCCAATGGAAGGGGGGGGGGGGAGAATAGAAAAGAAACAGAATCAATGACAGTATAAATTAAAAAGGCTGTTTATTTTCTGTTATGATCATTATTATTATTATTACTATTATTATTATTATTATTATTATTATTATTATCAATAATAATAATAATAATAGCTAAACTACAGCCATATTAGAAAAGCAGGAGGCTATTGGCCTAAGGACTCCAATAAGGAAAAAAAAAGCGCAGCAAGGAAATAAAATAAAGGAATAAATAAACTGCAAGAATAGTAATGAACAATTAAAATAAAACACTTTTGAGAACAGTAACAACATAAAACCAGATCTTTCATCAATAAACTCTGAAAAGAGACTTATGTCAGCCTGTTCAACATAAAAAAAAAATCGCTGCAAGTTTAAACTTTGAAGTTCCACCGATTCAACTACCCGATTAGGAAGATCATTCCACAACTTGGTTACAGCTGGAATGAAACGTATGATGGAGAATTAATTGCATACCTAGTATTACGAACAGTATGGTACTGATCGGGAAGATCTGAATGCAAAGGATGGTCAGAATTATGAAAATACTTATGCAACGTGCATAAAGAACTAACTGAACGACGGTGCCAGAGATTAATATCTAAATCAGTAATAAGAAATTTTAATAGACTGTACGTTCCTATCAAACACAGTAAGATGAGAATTAGTAGCTGAAGACCAGACAGGAAAACAATACTTGAAAGAAGGTAGAATGAAAGAATTAAAACACTTCAGAATACATTGATCATCGAAAATTTCAAAAACTTCCTCAATAAGCCATTTTTCCGCAGTTGAAGAAGACACACCTAATGTGTTTCTCAAAAGTAAATTTTCTGTCAAGAATCACAGCTACAATGTTAAGAGCCGTATACAGTTAGAAAAAACATTATCAATACTGAGATCCGGATGTTCAGAAGCCACTGTCCTCGACCTATTGTTAGGGTTCAAAAAAATACCAAAACAAATCAAAAACATCACGGACATCGATTACATAAATGCATCTAATACATCAGAATTTCGGACTAAAATCATTAACGAACTTTCTCAATAAAAAACCTTTGTGCTTTAGTTTGAAAGTGTTTTAGTTAAAAAAAAAATGTATTTGAATCCTTGAACGGAGTTTATAAAAAACGATGTTTTAAGATGTTTTTCGAATCCAAATGAGAAACGTTTGAAGCCATGAAAAGTCTCTCATTAAAAATAACAAAAGTTCAAGAAAAGATTTTTAATTGCACAGCTATTAGAGGATTTTAAAATGAGAAAAATCTAAAAGCTTGATGTAACAAAACCTTTCAATAGTTAAATCTAAAACTGCTCCAATTGGGACAAAGATATATTTTTTATTCCTTTGTCTTTATCTTATTGGAAAATATTGCAACCTCTTTTTGCTCGTCTTATTTTGCAGGAATGAACAAAGGGAGAAACTGAAGCATTTCAGCTTTAGTAAAGTATTCCTTTTAACTGTGTACCTCATCGGAAATGACGAGAACTCACAGTCCCTTGTTGTTGCCTTGAGATTCTTTGCACGTGGAGGGCAAATGTAGGTTATCAAGGTTTAAAGGTTACTCATGAATGGCAGAGGCAAGAGATAGTGGCACTCCCCTAGATAGCAGGACAATGCCCATAAGACTGACCATATATACAAATGATCAGTACCCATGGCCCCTCTCCATCTAAGCTTGGAGCAGGCAATTGCTGCTGACTCAGGAGGTAAACCTTTGGGCTCCCTAAACCCCAAATCCTTACCCCACAATGATGGTGATGTTGCAGACACTACAAGAAACTATCGAGCTTGAGCGGGGCTCGAACCCATGTCTGGTATTAAAGAAAATAGAAAAAAAATAGTTTTTCATGGCCACAAAATCGAAATCAAAAATATGAAAAAAGCAATTAGAAAATAGGTTTTAATCGGCGTAAATACGAAGTAAAAGAAATGCAATAGAAACATATCAGAGAATAATATATTTTTGGGACTGATATTTTGATAGAAAACAGAAAAAGACATTTCCTACACCAAAGAAAATTTCACAATATTTGCCAATGATGGATGAAGAAAAATTGTTTACAAAGAGAAGTATATATTACAAATCCATAAACAAGTACGCGAGAGTGTGCTTGCACCAATGCAGTGATATCATCTCTCCATCATTGCAACGAGGGAAAAAAAGGGCTTATTTCAAGATATATAAATTCCTCGAAGCAATGTAGAGACTACACGTGGGTTCATTTTAATTGCGAAAGGATTCACGCACTCACTTTAAGACATGTTATTTACTTGACAAACAATCGTCTTTCGCTTCGATGACGACTTCAACGTTATGAGTTACGGTTGAAGGCCTTGGTGCATCCATTCTCTCTCTCTCTCTCTCTCTCTCTCTCTCTCTCTCTCTCTCTCTCTCTCTCTCTCTCTCTCTCTCTCTCTCTTGCATAAAATGATTAACCTTTACACAGTTCAAATTTAACGAATTCTTTCTTGTCATTTAATTATAACGTAATTAATCTCTCTCTCTCTCTCTCTCTCTCTCTCTCTCTCCTCTCTCTCTCTCTCTCTCTCTCTCTCTCACTTTTGTATAAAATTACTTAACACAGTTTAAACTTAATGAATTCTTTCTTGTCATTTAATTTTTAAGTAATTAATCTCTCTCTCTCTCTCTCTCTCTCTCTCTCTCTCTCTCTCTCTCTCTCCTCTCTCTCTCTCTCTCTCTCTCTCTCTTTTGTATAAAATTACTTTACACAGTTCAAACTTAATGAATTCTTTCTTGTCATTTAATTTTTAAGTAATTAATCTCTCTCTCTCTCTCTCTCTCTCTCTCTCTCTCTCTCTCTCTCTCTCTCTCTCTCTCTCTCTCTCTCTCTCTGTATAAAATTAATAACCTTTACACAGTTCAAACTTAATGAATTCTTTCTTGTCATTTAATTTTAACGTAATTAATCTCTCTCTCTCTCTCTCTCTCTCTCTCTCTCTCTCTCTCTCTCTCTCTCTCTCTCTCTCTCTCTCTCCACCGTATGAGTATTTTTGTTTACGGCAATACCTTCTTCTGAAGGAAAAATGGAGAAAGTAAAGTTATTGAAATAAAACCTTAAAAACTTCATTCATACTAATTCCAAAATAAATCAAATTTTCACGGGATATATTCATATACAAAAACACCCCCTTCCA
>NC_090750.1:86530990-86544670 GCF_036898095.1 Palaemon carinicauda
CCTTCACTAACGTAGGTTCCTCCGTTGACCTTCGTATTCTTTCTAGGGCAGCTATGAGCGTGCTCTGGTTATTATAAGGCAATGTCGTACCCGTTTCCGATTGCCTGTACGAGGTGGCTGTCGTGGAGTGCGCAGGTAATGCGGAAGGGGTGCTCTTCGTCACCTGGGTTACCTGGGTGGGGCTTTCCGTCGGCTCCTTTATATCGCTGGACTGGGTGTCGTTCGACCTCCCAGTCCCAGGAGACCTTTTTATTCTCGACTTTTCGATCTGTGCTTGGATGCTCGAAAGGAACGTGGTGTCGACTTTGAACTTTTTGAGATTATCTATTATCATGGTGAGAAGAGCTTTGGGCGTGGTTTTGTGATGATCGTGCATGTGGAAACCGAAGTAAGGAAGCTCATTACTCAGGATGATCATTTTCATCAAGTCGTACACTTGGAAGGGCGTGGATAAAGTCATTTTGGATCTTTCGGGTATGTAGTCTATCTGGAGACCTGACGTTCTTTTAAATGATATTCTAAAAAAGAGCGGTCCCTTCTCGTGTACTATTACGCGTGCACTCGGCTTTTCACTATTCTCGTCAATGCTAAAAAAATTTAACTGGACGGACAATTTTAAACCCTCTAATATAAATAAAAATCTAGGATCGGCGTTATTTATAGCTTCTTGGAATTGCGTTAAATTAGAAATGGCTTTTTTAGTATTGTTCGGTCCATATCTAGGGTATGGCTCCCCATATAAGGCGTCTGTGTTGGTCATCCTAAAGAATATGCTGTTATAGGATACGAATTCATCTCCAAAGTTCATATAACTAGTCCTGAGCCACGACCAACAATCCTGCAAGATGTCGTCCACGCCGTGTTTGACACCGTGGTCGTACGTCACACCTAACATGATAATTGATAAGCCTAAAAGTACCCCTATTGTCCTTGGCACAGACAATTCGCAAGACCTCAGGTGCTCCTCGGAGCCATTGGAACTGACGGAGGTTTTTCTGATAGTGATCTTTGGAATATATTTACGGATGGCACTAAACGCCTTCGGCTCAGTCTTGCCCCCACACGTCGCTGTCGTCTCTTTCACGGGTCTCTTTTTCAACAACTGAATGATTTTAAGTCTCCTCTCGGGATGCACTTTGGAACAGGCGTCCACTTGGTCCAAGGAGGGAGATCGAGTTCTTTTGTGGTGCGTAAACGACCTTAACCAAGTGGACAACTTATAACTCACTGACATTCGACTCACGGGGGACTCGCGTATGCTATGCGTGTCGTAAGGTTTATTCATAAATTCACAGCCTTTCTTGTTACAGACACACACGCACTTCACCGAGGGCCCATGCAGAGGAGCGCTCACCACCGCACTCTCGGACTCGCTCCGAATCTCGTGGATGGCTTCGATACTATCCATCTTACTGTCACTATCCGCGTCTCCCTCACTGCCACTGCCCTTCGTCCACTGCGTCTCGACAAACTCGGTGTAGCTCCCGTCCATTTCGCATTCCTCGGAGTACTCCGAAACCCCGTTGTGTCCCCCGGAGGAGGACACCACCATGATCTTGTTGCCGAGATTCGACCCATAGTCAAGAGGGCAACACTCGATAAACTCCGAGGTGTCGTCCACCCGCGTTTCGATATCGAAAGGGTGATGGAAATCGATCAGTTCCAGCGGGATTTGTTGTTGGTAATGGTGAGGCCGATCATCCTCTGAGGAGAGGGGAAGAGTAGGGTGGGATGAGTAGGGGGAATCCATTTTAACAAGGGGATGATGGTGATGACGTGCAGATGGTGATAATGAAGGCGGCGATGATGCTCTTCTTTTCAAAAGGAAGCTCTTATCCCTTCATTGCGATTTACCCCTGGTGCTTTTCAAATATTTCATTTGTTCTTGTTCATTCAATGCACTCCCGAGTTGAAATGAGGTAGGATTTGCCAATATATCTTCAGCATATATAAATTTAATAACAATATATCTTTTAATAAATATTACTTTTTTATATGGCTGTATTCAAAGCATCCGCAAGGAGGCTAAGTTGAAGGCAGACAATGAAAAAAATAGCCCTGAGTAGAATCATTTGCGAAAACATGCGAACTTATAAAAAAAAAGATGAATAATTTTTGGCCTTATGGCAATCAACGAGAGATTTCCAAAGATGAAAGCATTTTCGGGCAATTAAAACACCCTAATTAGCTTGTCCATGAAAGTCGGGAACAAATAATCTTTTCGTATCTTTTCTGATCACATGATCGAGTCCTTTCGACACTTCCCATTTCAACAAGAGACTGTCGAATGTCTGCCGCAAATGTATTTTTCCGGAAACGTTTTCTTATAGATATCACTAAAGCTGTAATTGAAGCAACATCTGGTTTAAAGAATGAAGGAGATTATTCATATGAGGCATAATTAATCTTCCTTAATTAACAAATCTCCTACTTGGAAAATCATGAAATATTGCAAAGTAATTAAAATTTATATAATCAAAAGTGAAAAGTTTCCATAGATTATTTCTAAAAAAATAATAAATAAAATCCTTAGACCTTTCAGTTTAAATGTCAGAGCGTTTATATCTACATAAACTTTCATAAACACAAACAAGTTCAAAACGGCTCAGGAGCGAGAACCTTAAAGAGAATAAAAGAGAGCAATTTCACGAGCACTGTTGACTTTGCCTTGGAGGACAGAACCGTAGTTTCACGTTGACTAAATTATTCATTCACAGTGCTAGAATACATTTCAAAGTCATACTCTCATTTATTCTTCTTCTAACTCACTCACTCTCTCTCTCTCTCGTCTGATATCATCACTAAACCTGCGTGTACATTCTCTCTCTCCCCCACTCTCTCTCTCTCTTCTGAGAGCACACTCTTCCGTCTGACACTATCTATTGAACATCGATTCCCGGCTGTTCGGACGTTGTTATTTTTATCTTTCTTTTTTTTTTTCAGTTTTCGTATGTCATCTCCCCAGCATAAACCCGGGGTGTCAATCTATCACATCTGCAGACTGGAATTCGTTGGTGTCAGTCGGGTATTCCTGCCGCGGGTTAAACAGGAGAAGCTGCTGCAAGAGGGGATTGAACCAGTTTCCTAAAGCTTACGAGCAATTTATCAATATGTATTAAATGCCAAAAATCACTTTCACACCTTATCTTCGCTGATATTCGGGAAGGTTGCTAATATCTTCGTTTCGGTTTCGATAGAAAACGCATCACTTCTGTTGTTTTCTGACGCAACACTGGCATACGGTGCACCTTTTCTGCACCTCGAAATCCCAAAATGCACAGGTAAGAAGAGGAATGATTCTACCCACGTTGGTATATCATGGGGGTGTTAACAGGTCCGGCAGCGCACCTGGAGAGGGTCGTCTTCTTCCAGTGGTAGAGAGAGAGAGAAAAAAAAAGATTAATAAAGAGAAGCATCAATAAACGTCCCAGGGAATGGCGAGAGATGGAAGAGAGCTATAACCCGGGAGAGATGGAAAACGTGGATCCTCTTCGGTCCGCGCGCCGACTACGACTGGACTGGACGACGACGTTCAGGCAGATACGGGCTGCAAACTGAGAGGAGGAGGAGGAGGTGGAGGAGGAGGAGAGTGTGTGCAAGTGTGCGTGTGTGTACCAGGCTGACGCGTTCCAGGCACAGGCTGAGAGCTTGATTCTCTGCTGAAAACAGGCTGTGGAGAGAGAGAGAGAGAGAGAGAGAGAGAGAGAGAGAAATCATATGAGCGTTCATAAGTGCGTGTTGTTCTAAAGGGGAAGGGAAAAAAGGAGAAGTTCGTATGGATAATCTCCTAAACATGTTCTTCCCCGATGGACTTTTTCTTTTACCCTTGGAAAATAGTTCTCCCCAAAAAGGGCACCTTTTGCTACATCTTTTCCACAAAATTAACATCATATTTAATGTGAACAGACCATTTCTTATAAGAGAGAGAGAGAGAGAGAGAGAGAGAGAGAGAGAGAGAGAGAAAGCAAATCATATATTGCACTAACATAAAATCATGTCATACTGAATAATCAAATGGCAGACCAAGCCAGACAAAAAAGAAAGAAACGAAAAGAGATCATGAATATAAATAAGACTTAAATCTCATACTTCACACATAGTCTTAAATTCAACGAGCAAACGCATGACCCACGACGGCATTTATTCGCCAGATCGGCCTCCAGCTCGGCGCGCTCCCGGTGTAACAAGTGTTATTAACCAGCAACTCCGTCGACGTGGACACTAAGGGAGGAGGAGGAGCAACAAAGTACTCTCGGGGGACATTAGGTTTTCTTGGGAGAGCTATTCATTTGTGCTATTTAAAGTTACATGGGTGTATAGAGAGTATAGACAGGGTCTATTTAAATGCATGATAATTTAAATGGGTGAAAAATCATATTTGTTATTGTACTGGATTAAAGTCAAAGATATATAGTATCTTAAGGAAATGCTTCTCTGAAAGTTTTGAGGATTTCATATGAATCTGGAAGATTGTAAAAATTGGTTATACATATATGTGAGATAATTATGCATAACTCATCCCCTCATATATATATATATATATATATATATATATATATATATATATATATATATATATATATATATAGTATATATACATATAGATACAAATATATATATATATATATATATATATATATATATATATTTACACATATACATATAAATATATACATATATATATATATATATATATATATATATATATATATATATATATATATATATATATATATACGTATACATATATACAGATTATATATATATATATAATAATATATATTATATATATATATAATATGTAAATACATACAAGTAAATATATAGCACTACATGCAAGTATATTTGTATGTAACAGTATATACAATATCAAAATATAGCCTTTGCAATCATTAATGTTCTTAAATAAAAATAATCATTAATTATTTGATAAACGCCCCTCTAAATTTGGCGATTCATCATATACCACGAATCATAATCTCACACGAGATAATGACAAACTAAGGTAGAAGTTCCAAATATTTCCTTATATTAACAAATCACATGTTTGATAATCAGCATTTTTTTAGAAAAATTGCTGCAATTAGGAACATTCTGAAGAAACCTAAATAACATAGAAAGAATCTGATTTGTGCATTTCATTTTGGCGTGAATAATTCGTACCTTTCAAGTAGGGTTACCAGGTTTTCCAAATGACAAAAGGCCAACGTCTGATCAACTGCATCTCTAAAAGGCCAACCTAATAGTAGAAAAAGGCTGTAAATAAAGCATTTAAAGCTAACCAATTTCAAAAAGGCCAAATTTAGGTATTTAGCACGAAAAAAGGCTAAATTTGGATTTTTTTTTTTTGCCCGAAAAAGGCCACCTTGCAACCCTAACGGCATGGTTACCACAATTAGGAAACCTCTGAAATAAGACATACTTCAAGAAATTACTATAAAATATATTCCCCGAATACAATAAATATTTACCACTTCAGGTTAAAGATAATTTCCATTGTTACCTTTCATTTTGGTGACGAAGATCCCAGTTCTCATTGGGGTTTTACCATGATTCAGTGAGAGAAGTCAATGGGGGAAAACATTGCTTTACGTGAAATGATACATTTAATACCGATTAAATGAAACTATAGTTTAATTTAATTTGGTTATGATTATATATATATATATATATATATATATATATATATATATATATATATATATACACATACACATATACATATAATACAATTTATGCGTAATATATATGGATACATATTTATACAGTATAGGCTATATATGCAATTATATGAATACATATATATATATATATATATATACACATACCTATATCTAATTAGATACACAACAACAACAAGAACAAAACGGAGCCGGTTCTAATCCACTGCAGGACAAAGTCCCCAGACATGTCAATTCATGTCTGGGGTTTGGCCAGCTTTCATCACCCCGCTAGTCAGTGCAATTTGGTGATGGTGGGAGATTTTCCTTTTCTAACTCAAAGCAAACCAACCTAGTATAGGTAGGCCTAACTAGTACAGCTTTGCTGATTATGGTGATTTGCAAACTTTTTCCTCATGTTATGATATCCCAACTCAGAAGGGGATATTACACACACACACACACACACACACATATATATATATATATATATATATATAGTGTGTGTGTGTGTGTGTGTGTGTGTTTGCATGGCCATAGATCCAAAGAAGTCAGCATAAAAATCACGCACATGCATATTTACATTTATGTTCATACGCCCGTGAGCCTATATGTCTATGCATGTGTAGTTTATCCCATCCAGAATAAAGTAAATGAGATAATGGAAATGGGAAAGAGCAAGAATAAAACGAACTATAAAGCATTCTGAGAGTGCAAACCTCCGCCACGGCATCTTATTTCTCGAAACTAGCTTGTCTTTTCCAGAATCAATTTAGACCGCAGGCGTATTTGAAGTCTGACAACCATGTGCGAACTTGGGATTAAGGTTAGGATAAATTCAGTCGACCTTGACCTTGACCTTTGACTAAGACTTTCAAAAGTGAATCACTTCCACGTCTCAACATAACGATTAATCCCTGAAAGTTTCGCTTTTCTATAAGTAAAATTGTGGCCAGGAAGTTGTTCAAAAACAGATAAACACACAAAAGGGGGGCGAAAAACATTATCTCTTCCCAACGTCGTTGGGGGAGGTAATAAGACCAGGCATCTCAAAGAGACAGACATATAGACAGACAGTGAAGTTGCATTTAAAAGTGGCAAAAATACGTCTCAACATAACAATTAATCGCTGAAGGTTTCACTACCCAATGAGTAAAATTGTGGCCAGAAAGTTGTTCAAAAACAGACAAACATGGGCGAAAATATAACCTCCTCCCTACTTGGTTGGTGGAGATAATAAAAGGCATCTCAAACAGAGACAGACAGACAAGCAGACAGTGAAGTTGTATTTAAAAGTGGCAAAAATACGCTTCCATTCAGCATGAGAGTATGCAACACGAGGAGGCGGAAACAGCTCTTAAGCCTCAGTCAGCTGCTTTGTTTCTGACTGTCATTTCTTGTGGGCGTTCTGTCTCCTGTCTTCTGTGTTTATCGTAACAGGGGCTGATGTGGTAGGGTGTCTTTGGTCTTAATGATTTGGGTTCCTTTCTCTCTCTCTCTCTCTCTCTCTCTCTCTCTCTCTCTCTCTCTCTCTCTCTCTCTCATCGAGACAACTTTAAGCATTCATAAGCTGTTACTTTAATTTCACCTTAAATGCGATTTCATTAGAAATTCGTAGTATTTAATAAGCAAGAGAGAGAGAGAGAGAGAGAGAGAGAGAGAGAGAGAGAGAGAGAGAGAGAGATTGCAAATCCCATTTGCTTAATATAAGTTGATTTACTGAAACTCCAGGCATTCCCATTATATCATCTTCTGGATTGCCATCCTAAAGTAAACAATGCGAGAATCCGTTTACCACTCCGATGGGCGATATATATATATATATAATATATATATATATATATATATATATATATTATATATATACATATATATATACATATATATATACACACACACACACATATATATATATATATATATGTGTGTGTGTGTGTATATATACATATATATTATATTATATATATACATATATACACATACATATATATATACATATATATCATATTATATATACATATATATACACACACATATATATACAGTATATAGATTATATATATATATATATATATATATATATATATATATATATATATATATATATATGGTGTGTATTATGCAAAGGAAATGCTTGGGTTTTTGAGTTTTTATTTTCGTAATACCACACGAAGTACGAATGAAAACCTTAAGAAATTTATCCTAAACCATACCAATGACACAAATATCAAAAAGAATGTAATACAACACTTTCTTTTACTTAGGTTGCTTCCAAAGCTTTTGGGATACCCCATGATTCTCGTTAGATTTAAGAATGGCAGACTTTGTTGGAGACTCAAATTCTAATACATAATGACTCTATAACAAGTAGCAGTAAGTATTGGATGAAAAAACAATTACCGATCAACCATAAACAGTTAGCAAAGCTAAGATCTAACGCTCCGAACTCCACCAAGAATAATTTTACTTCAAATTTAAACTTGATTAAAGTTTCTAATTCCTTTCAACCAAATCCTTATTCCTTAAGCCTTCAGATGATGGAGAAGCTTTAACGCTCTATACAAGGTATTCTGAACAGTTTCATCTATCCCCCACCCCCACCCCCACCCCCTTTTTTGAGATGGTTTGGGCATGCTCTTCGTACTCTCCATGAGAGATTACTTCACCAAACTTTCAATTGGGCTCCATGGCACTAGAAGAATTGGAAGATCCAGGCCTACATGGCTGAGGACTATGAAGCATTAAGTAGATGATGATGAATGGAGAAATATTGATTTAAAAGCTCAAGATAGAGACGACTGTCGAAATCTAACAGATGCCCTTTGCGTCAATGGATGGACGTAGAAGGATGATGGTGATGATAATTCTTCCTCTTTACAACTATGACGAATGTTAATCTGTTCCAGACATTCCCAGAAGCTGTCTTATTTACATTTCCTCTTTTATTAAAATTTACTTCAAGCTTTACCTTTCTATTACAAAATTACTTCAAGCTTTACCTTTCTATTGTAAAATTAAATAAATCTTTACCTATCCACTACAAAATTACTTCAAGCTTTACCTTTCTATTACAAAATTACTTCAAGCTTTAGTCATTACCTATACTTTATAAACTAAAAATTAACCAACCACTACTTTCGGATTACTAGCATTGTTTTACTGAAAGTTTTGTTTTTCTTACAAAATGACTTGATGTAACTTCGGAGGAACTTTTGTAATCACCCCTGAATTCTCTAAGCACTGGATCAAGTTAAGTTTAACGTTCTTTTGGTCAAACTTCCTGCTAATGGCTTTATTCTTTCACGTGGAAAATCTTCCTCTTTATACATATCTTTTGATGATTAAAAGAAGCATTTTTGAAAATTATATTCCTTCCTACTAATTTCTCTTATGATAAGTAGGAAAAGTGCACCAAACATTATTAACGGTTCTACAAATGATTTTATCATCCATGGCTCTTCTATAATTTCATACAGTATTTTAAATTATTCTTAGTTTATAAAAGACTATACTGAAAACAATTATAAGAAAACTGCCAAAATCTATTCAAGGTTTCTCTCTATCTTATATCTTAACATAATTGCCCTTAGATCTTCTATTAACTTGCTTTTTTCCATTTATATTGGGTAAGCACGGTTGCCTTCGTTTTGAAGGACTTCGCTTTGGCTTTGGGGTAGACCGAAGTCCCGATCGGCTGCCCTGCTTGACATTGCTTAGACCGAGGTAGCGTATGTTCATATGTTGTACCAGTCACCAGCGTCCTTTCTCTCAGCAGAGAGTAGTCCTGGTACTGTTAGGGAGACAGTTCGAGACGTGTGAGGTGTCTGTTACGTTTTTAGGTGTTGGTGTGTCTTTGTTTGTATGTGTATTAGTCTGTAACACCCATTTGCTTTAAAGCTGCCCTTCATTCATCAATCCATATTTTGACATTTCAAATTAGTTTCTCTTCCTACTGAAATGCTACTAATATACATCAAATCTTCAACGTTGTTATGAAAGGTTATATTCAAGTAAAAACAATTACTTCATCTTAGGTATATTAAACTAACTTCTATAGTTTGGAATAGCGTTTGCTTAATTTTTTTTTTATTTATTTTCTTAACTGGTCTAAATTGTTATCCCTCCCCATAGAGAAAATTACCCTCAGTGTAAGTCTAATGTTATCTCTTTATTTAAAATAAGATGTGGTAAAGGTATTATCATTTTCAAAGGTAATGGTATAACCAAATATATCTATAATACATATACACACAAGTATATATATATATATATATATATATTATATATATATATTATATATATATAAATATATATATCTATATATATATATATCATATATATAAATATATATATATATATTATATATATATATATATATATATATTAATATAAATATATATATATATATATATATATATACCAATGAAAAGGAAAATTTTCGTAACCGTGATATTTAGATTTCACAATAACGCTAAAACAACGCCAACAAAGTATTAATTCTATGGGTCCAAAGAACAAGCACTTTAAAACAATGGCCTCCCCCGAGGCAAATTAAAACAACTGGGTTCGGTAAGTAATGGAATGAATATGCTGCAACTTCAGAACACACACACACACACACACACACACACTCTCTCTCTCTCTCTCTCTCTCTCTCTCTCTCTCTCTCTATATATATATATATATATATATACTGTATATATAAAGTACATATATAAATAAATATACATATACATATAATGTATATATATTTATATATATTTACTGTATATACATATATGTATACTGATTTTAAGGTGTAATAAGTGCATGTGAAAAAGGGCAGTTGTCTCCCATTACAAGTGTGAAGAGAAATTATAAACGCATTAAGAAGTGTCAATATTTCAAATGAGAGAGAGAGAGAGAGAGAGAGAGAGAGAGAGAGAGAGAGAGAGAGAGAGTTATTCATATTTTGTTTTCATGCATCTCATCCACGTTTGAAGCAATAAAATTTTCAACAGCAAACGCATCTGTTATCGTCAATTGAAATTGAATGGTGACAATATTTGGTATTTTTAGATGCCAATGACGTTGCATATGAATATAAACAATTTAAATGTCATGAAAACAAAGTTATTTCACAATCTAAAGAAAAGAAGTTAGCCAGAACAAGTAGGAAAATTACAAATTCAGAGGATTCAATAAAGAAGACTATTTTAAATGGATACCTAAAATCTTTTAAATATAGAGTTCGAACATATGTGTGAAAACATACACATCTATCATTATGAAATGTATGCACATAAATCATACGATCATAAAGGCGACCCAATTCGACCGAACTCCTACATCTCAATACCCCTAAAACTCCTGCATAGAGAGAGAGAGAGAGAGAGAGAGAGAGAGAGACCAGACCACCCCTAAACCTTCTGGAAAAGGAGAGAGAGAGAGAGAGAGAGGAGAGAGAGAGAGAGAGAGAGAGACCAGTCCCCCTATACCTTCTGGAAAAGGAGAGAGAGAGAGAGAGAGAGAGAGAGAGAGAGAGAGAGGACCGTTGTCCCACTAAAACTCCTGGATAAAAGGAGAGAGAGAGAGAGAGAGAGAGAGAGAGAGAGAGAGAGAGAGAAATACCCGTATCAAAAGAAGACGGTTTGTAAATCCAGTTATAAGCCCCGCTTTCGGATCTATGTTGAATAAATAAAAGGAAGAAAGACGACGCAACGAAAAAGAAAAAAAAAAAGAGGAACTTATTTATGTCACGTCTGTTCCACGTCCTGTCGGACCCTCTTGGGGTCGGAGAAGTGGTCTCGCCACCTATCGTCTATTTACCTCTTCAAATAAAGTTCTGCTTGGGAATACATGTCTGGTCTTATGAAGGCTTTGCTGGGAGATTTTATCTCTTTCGAGTAGGGCTCATGAACACCTTACTTGAGTAAACAATTGAGGAGGTTGAAATGGGTTGATTATATATATATATATATATATATATATATATATATTATTATCATTATTATTATTATTATTATTATTATTATTATTATTATTATTATTATTATTATTATTACGAGCTAAGCTACAACCCTAGTTGGAAAAGCAGGATGCTATAGGCGCAAGTTCTCCAACAGGGAAAAATCGCCCAGTAAGGAAAGGAAATAGTATTCATACATATTTATATATATACATATATACACACACACACACACACACACATAATATATATATATTATATATATACATATATGTGTTTTTATATATACAGTATATACATACATATATATATATATATATATATACAGAGAGAGAGAGAGAGAGAGAGAGAGAGAGAGAGAGAGGAAAAAAAATCATCAGTACTCAATAAACACAGTATTGATAGGTTCTGGACAAACAAACAAAAAATATCCTCTTTATCATCTGTTAGGCGAATACGTAGCCTTTACATTTCGTAAAATATCTGTATAGCTATAAAAAAAAAGAAACACACACACACACACACACACACTTATCCTCCATTTTCGTCTTCCTTTTCTCCCTCCCCGAGACAGATGATTTATGTCTTCAACAACACAACAACATGAGAGCGGCTTCGGGGGTTGTAACTTTGCTCCTTCGACGAGAGCACCGGAGATGGTCAAACCCTCCTTCAGATATAGGGGTTAGGAAATGGACAACGTGAAGAATATGGGCAAAGGTGAGATGAGAGTCATAGGAAAAAGAGATTGGGAGGGAAGGAAAAGGACGCGAGGGAGAGTACGAAAGAGGAGATGAACAAGGTATAGAGAGGAGGAATTACCTGCTTCTGACGTCTCCGGGATCATCAATAACGTCTGAGGAGGTATCAAAAAATAGAGGGGAAAAAACGTTTCCCTCAATTTCACTATTTTCCTCTCCTTTTATTATGACAAATCGAAAAGGTAATGGGTTATTTCATCTCGCTTTGCCCGGCGGTGAGATAATGGCATGACATTAGGAAGCTAAAAGTGTACAAGAGGCGATTGAGGTATGGAATGTATCGTCTAGAAGTAAAAAAACTCTTTAGATTATCTCCCTTTCCTCTTGTATATGGATGGTATGAAGTCATATGTAAATAGGATGCAAGAATAACAAGTGAATCACTTGCAAAGTGTTTTAATAAGAATAAAAAATATTAATATTTTTAGCTATTTTTTTTACAGAGTGAGTAGAATGAGTAGACAGCATGTAAGGGCATAGGATTAGCCAGTGTCACCTTAAGGTTAATCTTCATATAATGCAAAAAAAAAAAAAAAAAAAAAAAAAACACCCACCTACGTTGTGCGTAACTTTGATGCCCATCAGACGAAGAACCACATTGCTTTCAAGATATCTAAACCATTTCTGCACCCATCAACGAAAAAAATACATTTAATACATGTAAAAACCCTTGGATATCCAACACCATAAACCTAACGATTGATGTACCATCAACTAAAATCGTTCCCCATAAAAGAAAGCTGAATATTCATGATATCAGCCACATCTTCAAGGCATTTTCTTCATTTGTAAACACTTCGTTATCTGTAAGGAATTTATTGATTCACAGAAGTTAGATAAATTTAATTTCTTATTCATTTTGAATAAGTTTAATTTCTTATTAATTTTGTAAAAAGTTTTTTTTTATCATCAAGAGGACATAAGAGTTCGAACAACATCTCTTTAAAACCCCTACTGAGAATCCATCTAAGATCATGTTTGGCCCAGAAACGACCCCACGTCATGAAAGATAAAAAAAAGGCCGATAAAGTTGTTTTAGTTCTCCTTCAGCCTTTGGAATAGGTAAATGTGTCGACGTCTACCCTCCACGCTAAGGTTATAGGCTTCTGAGAGTGATATATGCCAATATATTTCAAATGGCGACAGTGATTGGAAGGGGAGGAGGGGAGGTGGGGGCTACGTGGAGGACAATACATTGGGAGGTGGGGGGGGGGGGGGCGCCTGGAGAAGGGTACCAGGCTCCTCCCTAAAACGACGATTTAGTTATAGGTTCTCTCGCAGAATCGTAACCAGAGCGAAAAAAAAAATATCA
>NC_090750.1:86545170-86552670 GCF_036898095.1 Palaemon carinicauda
TAGATTTGGAGAGTAGTTAGACGTTACATGGGCTTGTTTCCTTTCCTCAATGGGCTATTTTCCTTGTTGGAGTCTTTGGGTTTATAACCTCCTGCTTTTCCTATTAGGGTTGTAGTTTAACTTTTGATGATGATAATAATAATAATATATATAATAATAATAATAATAATAATAAATAATAATAATAAAAGCGATGGAAAAATAACTATAATTTTGAGTAATCTCCGCTGGGAAAATGAAAGAATAGAGGTGGTTCATTCATACCGGCTTTAATTTATAGTTTATGAAAAGTTGAAAATAAAGATCAAAGATGTTTCCTGGAAACGAAAGGAATGACTGGCACATGCTAAAGAACAATGTATGGGACTGTTGCTGCATTGTCATTTGTATGGAAATGAATCCTGGGGCGGTTGAATATGCATCGAGTAGAATTAACTTTCGGTGAAGCATTTTATTACCTTCATCAACGAAGTTGGAAGGAAGTTATGTTTTCGTCCCTGTTTGTTTGTTTGTGTGTGTGTGTGTGTTTGTAAACAGCTTCCTGGCCACAATTTTAATCGTAGGGTAATGAAACTTGCAGGGCTTAACTGTTATGTAAAAAGCTGGAAATTAGAAATTTCTGGATGGTCAAGGTCAAAGGTTAAAGTCATGGACAAGCATAATTTTCCAATTCACGCAGTCAGCTATAGGTTTGGACATCGTTGTCACACAGACTTCAAACTTTGTTCACATTGAGTGTATGAAAATCCACGCCAATTAATACATGTTGAGGTCAAAGGTCAAGGTCGAGCAAAAGGTCGAGAAATAAGCTGCCGCAGCGGAGGTCTGCGCTCTACTAAGTGCCCCTCTAGTTAGTATTATTACTAGCTAAGCTACAACCCTAGTTGGAAAAGCAGGATGCTATAAACCCAAAGGTTCCAACAGGGATAAATAGCCCAGTGAGAAAAGGAAGTATATAAACTACACGTGAAGTAATGAATAATTAATTAAAAAAACGTACCTTTAAGATCAGTAACAACGTTGAAATTTATCTGTCATATATAAACTATGATGAGAGACTTAAGTCAGCCTGTTCAACGTAAAAATATTCTCTGAAAGTTTGAACTTCTAAAGTATCACCGACTCAATTGCGCCACTAGGAATAAAACTTCTAAAATGTGTAATATTGAGCCATTTAGAGAAGGCTTGACTGTTATAAAAAAAAGTTTGAAACTATAATGAATGAAGATGGGCCTATTAGGTAAATGGATGTCACATGTAAAAAAGATGAATGCTGCTATATGCTGAAGAACTTTAGTTTGTTACTTTTTCCATTTTACTACTTTGATAAGACCAAAGTATTTGAAACTTTGTTTGACGATAAGATAGAAGGAAATAAAAAGAAATACGCAGATGTTAACAAGTTACTTTTCAAGTTGATAACGAACGACATCTTACACTTAAGTAAAGTTTATGATATTTCAGAGTACTCCAAATTTTTCAATGAAGGCGAATGAATAATGAATAGATGGAATTTTAAAAGGAAAATATAATGGATATTGGAAGTTTACAAGCATGACATAAATAATAATAATCAGAAAATTTGTTTGCGGTATGCGTTCTGAAAGCACTAAACTGTTTTAGGACTAAATGAAGTTGAGACCAGAAAGTTTACGGGGAAAAAAGTTATGAAGATATGGAACTTTTCTTACAGAAGTCATGTTTTTGTGTTATGCTGTAATTGAGTAGCTTCTCCTTGGTCACTTTCTTCATTAGTAACTGTTTCTTGTGTATAAAAGAATCTCTCTCTCTCTCTCTCTCTCTCTCTCTCTCCTCTCTCTCTCTCTCTCTCTCTCCTCTCTCTCTCTCTCTCTCTCTCTCTATATATATATATATATATATATATATATTATTATTATTATTATTATTACTTGCTAACATACAACCGTAGTTAGAAAAATGGGATGCTATAAAGCCCAAGGGCTCCAGCAGGGAAAATGGCCCAGTGAGGAAAGGAAATAAGGAAATATATAAATTACAAGAGAAGTAATTAACAATTGAAATAAAATATTTTATGAAAAGTAACAAATATATATATATATATATATATATATATATATATATATATATATATATATACATACATATATATATATATATATATAGTATATATATATATATATATATATATATATATATATATATATATATATATATATATATATATATATATATATATATATATATATACTGTACATATGTATGTATGAGTGTTTGTACCATGACCTGAAAGTACAATAATAGGCATCTAACTAGCTCACTCATTCGAAAAGGAGAACGCCATTGGAAGGGAGGGATAATGAAGACGGATATACAGTTCGTAATCCTCGAAGTAGGTCGTCTAATCTGTTTGTAATTTGCTTCTGACACCATTAACTGGGTTGAGGGGAGAGAGAGAGAGAGGGAGAGAGAGAGAGAGAGAGAGAGAGAGAGAGAGAGAGAGAGAGAGAGAGAGAGAGGCTTATGCAAATGTCCAATCATCTCTGGGAAAGAGATGGAGACAGACACGGGATGAGGATCACAAGTCATCAAACAGTTGGATCTCTGCTACTCCACTTTTCTGGTGTCCTTGGTCGACTTTTTTTTTTTTTTCATTTGAGATTAAGTTTGTGTTCGTGTTCTTAAATGAGTTGTGTCGCATGTGTTTTCTTTGCATGTATGTATGTATGTCTATATATATATATATATATATATATAGATATATATATATATATATATATATATATGTGTGTGTGTGTGTGTATTTGCGTGTACTGTATATATATGCATATAATGTGTATATATGTATATAAATGTATATATAAATATAATATATATATATATATATATATATGTATATATATATATATATATGTATATAATATATATATATATATATATATATATATATATATACACACACGTCCGGCTATCGTCTTTGGATACATAGTTACTATGGTTATTTTCTGGCACTCCTCTTCAAACTATGTTCGTCATGGTGACTTAACATTTCTGAAATCACGTTCTCCCTTTGTGAGGAATTTTAAACATAAGGAATAAACTATAATTTTGTAAAAGCACACACTGATAGCCTACCTCCTTTCAGAGTGAACTTGTCTCCCTTGGGCTCCTGAGAAGCTATATATAGTGTCTTTAAATTAATATTTTTCAGACTACCGACTAGCATCTCTCATAGAAAATAATGTTCTTCCATTCTCATGTTTCTGCATAGCTATAGCCTTTCTAAGTATAGCACTTGATATTCCCATTTGTTGCTGTTTACGCCACAGGTGGTTGCTGTATGACTTCTTTTGCCGTGGGATAATGCACGAGTGGAAGTCAGGACCTTTCATCTAAATTTTTTTTCTATTTTAATAAAATCTCTTTGTATATTACTTTATTAATTTTCGAAATATGATCACTTTAATCTAGCTTATTTCTCCATTAAAATTTCATTCGATTTTCAACTTGGCTTAGAAGTTTCCAAGTGATGCAATGATAAGCAGGTTCTTTGTATATGAAGTAGTTAGTAGAGAGGGACCTCTTGTGGTTTTACAGTTGGAACATTTTAGGGATAGTGTTTGGTAGCAGTATTGACCCATTGCCAGTTTTGCCGCAATATTTAAGGGATATTCATTTTCTAGGTAGGAAGAGAGTGTTGCTTCGTATAGATAAATAAAACAGATTATATTGTTTTGTAAATATCGATAGTTTTTGGCGTTTTTAGCTACAATGTTTATTAGAGAAAAGTGAGCTGGTAGAAGTTGAGAGTAAGTTTATTGCGTTGAGAGAGAGAGAGAGAGAGAGAGGAGAGAGAGAGAGAGAGAGAGAGAGAGAGAGAGAGAGAGAGAGAGAGGTGCGGAAGGCATTGTTTTGTACCGAAGAAAAGTCAAAAGTTATTTTTCCATTCGTCAACAGAAACTCATCAGAGTAATTGCACTGAGATGACGCACAAATATGCGCTCGTCCAAATATCATCGGTACCTTCTTGATAAAAAAAAAGTTAAAAAAGAGAAAAATGGGGGTGGGAGGGAGTAGAACAACCTGTCTCCTCTGCCGAAGGAGGAGGAACTTAATCGAAGTCCTAACGAGCCGTGAAGGACTCCCTTGTTATTGCTCACCACAGCGACATCCTTTTGTTCCTTTCGTTGGTAATGAACGGAAACACCTTTCCTTTTTCTCCTCCCCCTCCCCCTTCCTTCTCTTTCTTTCTTCCTTCTTCTTTTTATTTATCTCAACCCCCTCTCCCTCTGTCCCCCCCCCCATGTATATTTCGACCAACCAACTGTCAGCTCATTAAATAAAAGACACAGAGACCCACAACGCATTTCAAGATCTTTTATTTGCCTGGTAGGGTAGGACAGGGTAGGGCAGGAGCCGGTCCATTTTCCGTATGCCCTTTGTTACTGTGTTTTATGGCTTCTGACTTGAAATGGAAGCACGTTGATGACTTTATCTTGTCTTTTCAAGTTAAAAGGATTTTTTTCTATTTTTTCTCTTGCATGGACTAAATATAGCGTTTGGTTTCTTAAGATCAGGATTTATTCTTATTTTGTCTTAAGACGTATTTCACAGATTGCGAGCTCATTGTAAATAATTGTATAGCCTTATTGTGGATGAGTTCTGCATCATATGTATTACATGTAGTGAGATCTATTAGTAAAGAAATATGCGCATAAAACGCAGTTTGTTTTGGAGGATTTTTGCTGCTATAGTTACAATTAATTTCTTGTCGTTTTAATGTATGTATATAACGAATATATTTTCGATACCTGACAGTTCCAAAGGTAACCCATTTTACGTTATTTTAAAGTCTCTCTCTCTCTCTCTCTCTCTCTCTCTCTCTCTCTCTCTCTCTCTATCGTTGGCATAAGACTAGATTTTATTTTCAACTCAATTTAATATCTCACGTTACTTGACGATTCTCTCTCTCTCTCTCTCTCTCTCTCTCTCTCTCTCTCTCTCTCTCTCTCTCTTGTTGGCTAAAGGCCTAAAATTTATTTTCAATTCCATCCAATCTCACATTACTTGAAGATTCTCTCTCTCTCTCTCTCTCTCTCTCTCTCTCTCTCTCTCTCTCTCGTTGGCTTAAGGCTTAAATTTTATTTTCAATTCCATTCAATCTGACGTTACTTGAAGATTCTCTCTCTCTCTCTCTCTCTCTCTCTCTCTCTCTCTCTCTCTCTCTCTCTCTCCAATGTCGAATAACAAGAGTGGTACATACTTAGAAAGCAATGGTTGATTACTTTCTTTTTAATAAGAGAAAGCAAAGTGAACACCATCCCCTCGTAACCCTTCAATGACGTAACCTCTCGCTCTTCCATTTGTGTGACCGAGAGGTTTTTCCTGCTGCTTTGTTTGGCTCCTTTTATTCTGGGCTTCTGGTATTATTTGCTTGATCAGCTCAGCTGGATTCCTTCCTTTTGATGTTTTCGCCCCTTGAGGGATTTTGTAGTTTCATTTTTTTTTTTTCGAGGATCTCTTAGGGACCTTCAGGTTTGATTACTTTTATTTACACTTCCTTTTTTTTTGTGCCTTTCCAAGTTTGCTAACATTATTTTTTCATGTTTTTTAAACATTAGAGTTTCGTTTATATTTGATAATTGTTGTGAGAAAAAGGTGGATAGTAATTTAGAAGTTTTATTTAACTTTTGGGGAACTCTTGGTATTTCAGCTTTTATTGATATCGTACAATTGACTTTTTTAATGGTTGAAAATTTCTATTTGGATAAATGGAACTATTAAGCTATATTTCATTTTCAGTAAAGTTGAAAAGTATATATATATATATATATATATATATATATATATATATATATATGTGTGTATATGTATATGTGTATATATGTATATATAAGTGTATATATACATACACATGTATATATATATATATATATATATATATATATATATATATATATATATATATATATATTTGTGTGTGTGTGTCTGCATGAGAGAGAGAGAGAGAGAGAGAGAGAGAGAGAGAGAGAGAGAGAGAGAGAGAGAGAGAGAGAATATGGGTGGGTTAGGGCAGGCCATTTCGGCAATTATTTATGCATATGCCGGTATGTAAACAAATGTAACCAAACAGTTGGATTAGTGAATGATATATATACTTTGACATATTGGCGATTCCATTACGCATCGACAATCTCTCTCTCTCTCTCTCTCTCTCTCTCTCTCTCTCTCTCTCTCTCTCACATCAATGAATGTCGATGTTATCGCGTCAGCTCAATGCAAACCAGTAATGAAATTTTTGTTTGATGAAAAGATCGATTTGTGTTTCATGTTCGGTAACTTCCTTTTGACAAAATGTTATTTGAAATTTGACCTTTTGATTATTTGTCTTATTCGCCCTGTGGGTCATTGCGTTCTGTTTGTATCGGAGTTTGTGATATTAATATATCGCTGTTATTAATATTTGGAAATTATTTCTGGTATTTTGATATAGAGTTTTGTTTAAGGAAAGGTTACTCTATTTTTAAGGCATGACGTAGATTTCGAGAGTCGAAATTAGATTATTAGTAACATATTAATAAAAGGATTTTGATTTTTTACCACCACTACAGAGGGAGATTTTATCCCTCATAAATATATTAAGAGACAAATACCAATCTGTCCTCGAATAACAAAGTCTTGTTGAATTAGAATGTCACAAACGCAAATGAAATTAATACTTCTGAAATATCCATATAATTGTATTAATCATGCTTCTAAGATGATGTTTTTTCTTAATTTTGTGTATTTGTAATATTTATTGTTCCTATTCCACGCTTCATCTCTATTTATGTTTTCTACAGATTTTTATAATTTAGCATTCTTCATTATCGGATGAAAAAGGTATTACTAGCTTCGATATCTTACAAGTTGTTATTTTATCATAAGTAGGCTATATCTCGTCTACCATTTTTTTTCGCTCTAATATTATTTTTTCTTTTTATTAATATGCACTTTTTAATATCATATTTGTAATAACCACCGTACATATTCTTTCCATCGCTATTGTAAGACTTTCTTGTGCCTTATAACTCCAAGATTCGACCTTGTTAATTTTTAAAATAGATTCCGTAAAACATAGATTATAACCTGGATATAGATTAGCACAAAGTTTATATCTCAGTAATAGATTTATACAGTTAATTATTGGTCCCTGAGTATATTTGCTGCATATTTGTTCTCAGTAATTGAGCTTTTGTACCTTTACTGTTAAGTCCTTGTCAGTAGGTGGTCTTTTATATATATATATATATATATATATATATATATATATAGTATATATATACATTATATATACATATATATTTATATATATATATATATATATATATACATTATATATATACATTATATATATATACATATATATTTATATATATATATATATATATATATATATATATATATATATATAATATATATATATATATTATAGAAACGTCCAATGACATTTAAAGGCTGGTGTGATTTATTTCAATCACA
>NC_090750.1:86570170-86587670 GCF_036898095.1 Palaemon carinicauda
TAATATTGATGTAGTTTGAAGTGAAACAGAATCCCGAGCATTAAACTGCAATCTGTTTTAATGGAAATGGGATGTTCAAAACCGTGATTTCATTAACGGGGGGAAACTTTTGAGACTGACAATGTCGGATTTGATCAATATTGAATCGTAATGCGAATTACCTGGAAATTGTTGTGCCACAAACAGGAAGCAACTGTTGCGAGGTGAAAAATGCTAATGACAAAGACTTGATGATATTAGGTTGATGCTGGAGGACTTGGGGCTCTGATAATGTGATGATGAGTATGTAATTGAATAATTGATTGGTTTTAAAATGCTACAAATCCACGGAATATGAAGCAAGAGAATAATTTAAGGCTCATGACGTGATTATTATTATTATTATTATTATTATTATTATTATTATTATTATTATTATTATTATTAGCTAAGCTACGATCCTAGTTGTAAAAACAAGATGTCATAAGCACTAGGGCTCTAACAGGGAAAAAGAGCTCTGTGAAGAAAGAAAACTAGGAAATAAATGAACTACTATACAGAGAAATAATTAACAATTAATATAAAATTATTTTAAGAATAGTAACGTCAAAATAGGTCTTTCATATTCAAATTATAAAATTTTAAAAAATGAAAAAAAAAAGACAGAGGAAGAGATAGATAGAGTAGAAAGAACTCTACCCCAAGGCAGTGGAAGTCCATGGTACAAAGGTTATGGCACTACCCAAGACTAGAGAACAATGGTTTGATTTTGGAGTGTCCTCCTCCTAGAAGAGCTGCTTACCATAGCTAAAGAATCTTCAGTGTCTTTTCTACCCTTACCAAGTGGAAAGTAGCCACCGAACAATTACAGTGCAGTAGTTAACCCCTTGAATGAAGAAGAATTGATTTGGAATTTCAGCATCGTCAGGTATATGAGAACAGAGGAGAATGTGGAAAGAACAGCCAGACTATTCGATGTATATGTAGGCAAAGTAAAATTGAGCCGTAACCATAGAGAGGGATCCAATGTAGTACTGTCTAGCCAGTCAAAGTACCCAATAACAATAGCTGTAGAATCTCAAAGGGTGGTTGTTGCCTTGGCCAACTACTACATATCAACGAATGGTATAGTATTTTATGTCGCATTTATATTACCTTAGGACTGATATGTTCAAAGTACATGTTAATTGTTGCCACCAATATAGAACCTTAAACATAATTTGCATAGGACTCGAAATGGCCAGACATTATTTTTCCAGCAAATCTAAATCGATATTATTATGCTACAATTTATTTTGAAGGTGTTTTGGATGCAGATTAAGAAGGATTTTTTTTTTTACTCTTTTATTATTGCGTTGGTCGTATTTTGTTAGTATTTCATAGTGCAGTAAGCTTCAGAATAATAGACCAATATCGAAAACTTGTTGAACGTGAATGAATAACAAGTGATGAATATGAATTGAAGAACAATAATGATAACGGCCGACAGTAAATTTTCATGCAAGGAAATGCTGCAAGCACTTTTTCCTTATTCTTCTGAAAGATATGTCAATAGCAAAATAACTTTATCATTCTAGTTTGTTGCATTTTCAGAGGGTTGTTATAAGTTTTTTATGTTGAACAGGCTTACATAAGTCATTTTTATAGTTTATATATCAAATATCTGTTTTAATGATGTTATTGTTTTTAAAGTATTTTATTTTAATTTTCATTACTTATATCGTTTATTTATTTCCTTATTTCCTTTCCTCATTGGGCTGTTTTTCCCATTGGAGCCTTTGGGCTTATAGCATCTTACTTTTCCAACTAGGGTGGTAGCTTAGCTAGTAATAATAATAATAATAATAATAATAATAATAATAATAATAGTAATAATAATGATGATAATAATAATAATAATAATAATAATAATAATAATAATAATAATAATTATTATTATTATTATTATTATTATTATTATTATTGTTATTATTATTAAAACCTTGTCTGGCTTGATAATTATTTTTCATATTTATCTTTGAAGATCAATGTGTTTTTCCTCACCGTAGTAAAAAATTCTGGAAATGTAATATTCTGCCTTATGTAAAGAAATATTCTTCCTTTATTTTAGAAATCTGGAAAATCACATGTCATTCAGAAATCAAAGGAAGAAAAATTCACAAAGGCATCTTCAAACATTGAGAGGTAAACAACTTTTGAGGGATTTCTGAAAGCAGACAGCGTTTTGAAGAATCAGACAAATGTTGAATTATTCAGGACACTTGTGTATTCCTTTGTTGCAGCCGTCTTTTTAAGAAAACCAATTCCATCGAACAATACTGGAATGACTAAAAGTGACACAGTTGATACATCACTGGCATCGCGGAATGAAAGTAATGGTATGAAAGTAAGGTATGAACGGAATGGTATGCATTAGATTCTTTTCATTTCTTGCTTGTTATGTATCAAGTTGTTTTGAGTTAGTGTTTTCAAATTTTTTTTAAAGGCCTCTCATGAATGGCAGAGACAAGGGACAGTGACATTGCCCTAGAGATTGACCATATATACATATGGTCAGCGCCCAAACCTTCTCTCCACCCAAGCTAGGACCAAGGATGGCCAGGCAATGGCTGCTGATGACTCAGCAGATAGACCTATAGGCTCCCCCAAGTCCCCCATCCTTAGCTCACAAGGATGGTGAGGTTGCAGCGACCAAAGGAACTAACGAGTTTGAGCGGGACTCTAACTCCATTCTGGCAATCATCAGGCAAGGACGTTACTACATAGGCTACCACAACCCTTGACCTTAAAGTAAAACGTTATAATGGCTCTTAACCTTAAAGTAAAAGGTCGTAATTGCTCCTAATGTTAAAGTAAAACGGTTGCAATGTGCCTTAACCTTGAAGTAAAACAGTTGTAATATGCCTTAACCTTAAAGTAAAACGCTATAATTGCTCTTAACCTTAAAGTAAAAAGTTGTAATGGCTCTTAACCATCAAGTAAAACGTTTTCATGGTTACGGTTAATTCATATTGACTTGTGCCTCTATGATTGAAAATGTTTGAGGCCCAATTACAGAAAGACGATGTATGTTCACCACCATAAAAATTCGTAAAGAACAGATAGGTGGAATTAAAAACTCATTTGATTAAGGGATTCCACGCTACTACATAAATCATGTTGCATGTTGCAAGTCTGTCGCATTCCAATGTTAATATTTGATGGATAAATATCGATATGTGCCGATAACGTGTAAGAGTGTAACATTTCTTGGCCTCTAGCAATTGTAGATTTAAGAAAAATTTGTTTTCTAAATTAAAGTTTCATGAGCACATTTGATTTTGAAAAACTAAAGTTTTAACATTTCATTCTTATTTTTGATAATTTATAGTTTGAACGCCAATTGAAAAACTCATTTGGTTAAGGGATTCCACGCAGCTACATAAAGCATGTTGCATTTCTGTCACATTCCGATATGTATCGATAACGTGTCTTAGCTATGTCACCATTTTTTTTCAATGTATTAGAGTATTAGGTGTAACATTTCTTGGCCTCTAGCAAATGTAGATTTAAGATTTTTGTTTTTTTAAATTATATTTGATTTTGAAAAATTAAAGTTTTAACGTGACATGTTTATTTTTGGTAAGTCAGCTCTGTAAGAATCGAACTCGACTCGCTGGCCTCGTTAATCTCTTCCCTTTTATTATTAATAAAATTCATAGTCCGAACACCTATTGATTTGTTTTGACAGTAGTACGCTGATAATTATTTCATTTTCCTTTGTTGTTTGTAACTAATCGTAACTAATTTAGTTTGACCATTCCTTTCCTGCACTTCAGAGAACGTTCATGACAGATTTCAAAACAGATTAAAACTGATTGACCTTACTTTTAAGGTACTTACATATTTAGTTGCATAACTTGCCCGCAAAATCAAGACGTAGTTGAATCCTTTAGCCATTATACAATTGTAAACATTAGGCATTATTATGGCCGTGGGCAATACTATATGCTAAAGTATGTCATGTCATTCAGCGAGTGATAAATTGTGTTATATATTTGTAAGGACGATATTTGTATACACCTCAACACGAGTAAGGATATGAAGATAAATTTTTGCTAATAGTTTGTTTATTCACGATTGGTATAAAAATTTGTCAAAGGTCAGTAAAATATCATTTTTTATAGATACTTGATAACGTGTATTACTGGACCCATTACATGTGCAAATCATTGTCAGATGAGTTGCAAGTTAGGTTTCAATGTCACGCACCTTATATTATGAGTTCATTTTAAGACACGTTTCAACGTCATGTACCTTATATTATGAGTTATTATAATACATGACTTAATTTTTTAACGCATACGTTTTTTCCTGCCGTTTAGTTATTTAATAAAGGGAATAAACTATAACTTGTAGAAAACCTTAATTAGAGTTGCTAATTCTTGACGCAATGAAAAGCTAAATATATTTTACCCTAATTGGAGTAACGCTATACTATATTCACTTCAAAACACCTAAGTCCTATTGTTAACGTTGTCTGTGCTGAGAATTTTAATTTTTGGCAGTACCGTCATGCAAATGAAGAAGTGCGTGGAACGAGACTGCCGTTTCACAAACACTAAACAAAGGTTTTATAGGATCGTTTTTGTAATTATTTCGAATTGACCTTATACTGCATGGTTCTCGACTTATCATAATTTAGCTTAAACCCCTTGGCAATTATAGATCTGGATTTTATCTCGATTAACTACTGCCTGATCAATGGATAAATTTCACCTAAAATTATAGGCACTTATTTTATTCAACTGTAAATACACCAAAGGCATTATTCTAAAATATTTTATTCACTAATCATGACTGAAGAAGCTTCCTATCAATATTTGAATAGTCGGCCAACCCACCCACTCTCTCTCTCTCTCTCTCTCTCTCTCTCTCTCTCTCTCTCTCTCTCTCTCTCTCTCTCTCTCTCTCTGAGTTTCTTATTGATTTCACACAAGTCTTTCATTCCCAAATGGACTATTTATTTGCTTTTGAAGGTCGAAGGTTTGGGTTACTAGGGAGATACTACAAAATTTATACGAGTATTCTTAAATAAGAGTGTGTATGTTTCACTCCTGTCCTTGTTAGCCTTACTTAAAGACACACTACCACGAATTTTAAAGAAAATATTAATTTACGGACGCCAAAGGGTTTCTTAAAGAAGGTCGAAGTTTTGGATTACTAGGGAGATACTACAAAATTTATTCGAGTATTCTTAAATAAGAGTGTGTATGTTTCACTCCTGTCCTTGTTAGCCTTACTTAAAGACACACTACCACGAATTTTAAAGAAAATATTAATTTACGGACGCCAAAGGGTTTCTTAAAGAAGGTCGAAGTTTTGGATTACTAGGGAGATACTACAAAATTTATTCGAGTATTCTTAAATAAGAGTGTGTATGTTTCACTCCTGTCCTTGTTAGCCTTACTTAAAGACACACTACCACGAATTTTAAAGAAAATATTAACTTACGGACGCCCAAAGGGTTTTTTAAAGAAGGTCGAAGTTTTGGATTACTAGGGAGATACTACAAAATTTATTCGAGTATTCTTAAATAAGAGTGTGTATGTTTCACTCCTGTCCTTGTTAGCCTTACTTAAAGACACACTACCACGAATTTTAAAGAAAATATTAATTTACGGACGCCAAAGGGTTTCTTATAGAAGGTCGAAGTTTTGGATTACTAGGGAGATACTACAAAATTTATTCGAGTATTCTTAAATAAGAGTGTGTATGTTTCACTCCTGTCCTTGTTAGCCTTACTTAAAGACACACTACCACGAATTTTAAAGAAAATATTAACTTACGGACGCCCAAAGGGTTTCTTAAAGAAGGTCGAAGGTTAGGGTTACTAGGGAGATAGTTCATAATTCACGAGTATTCTTAAATAATTTTCTTTGTAAATGTTTCGCTTCTGTCCTTGTTAGCCTTACTTAAGGACACTTTACTACGAATTTTAGATATGTTTTACTCCTTTCCTTGTTAGCTTACTTAAGGACACTTTACTACGAATTTGAGAGATGTTTCACTCCTGTCCTTGTTAGCCTTAATTAAGGACACTTTACTACGAATTTTAGGGATGTTTCACTCCTGTCCTTGTTAGCCTTACTTAAGGACACACTACTACGAATGAATGAATGAATGATTTGAAGTTCTCTGTCATCACACTACTACGAACTTTATAGAAAATAGTAACTTAAAGACGTCCAAATGGTAACTTAAAGAATTCAGTAAAAAAGAAAAAGAAAATAAGGAATGGTTGTCATGTAAATGGCAGTAATAAATAACAGAATATCGTTGGACCTTATCGATGTCGGCGATTGAAGAAACAGGAATTCGGATACAGATGTTTCAACGGCCGCTTCGGATAATTTTTTAAATGACTTGTTTAAGGATATTTCTTTTTCCCTCTATATCTGCGCGAGGAATATTGAATTCATTTTATAAAGGCTTGATATGCGTGTGTGATATAGACTCTCTCTCTCTCTCTCTCTCTCTCTCTCTCTCTCTCTCTCTCTCTCTCTCTCTCTCTCTCTCTCTCTCTGTGATGATACAAAAGCTTGATAAAATATTCTGAATAATAATTGGAAAAGAACCAATTATTGTGCAGTTCCCTTTATATCCAAGCAAGAAGTATTTAATTTGTTTTTTTATAAAGGCCTGATATACGTATGTGATGTAGGATCTCTCTCTCTCTCTCTCTCTCTCTCTCTCTCTCTCTCTCTCTCTCTCTCTCTCTCTCTCATATTACAAAAGCATGGTAAAAATATACTCAATAATCATTGGTAAAACTCAATTTCTTTGCAATATAACGCAATAACCTCCTAAATCATCCAGGTATACCACAGCTCTTGGTCGTGCAAACAGAATGAGCATAAATCACTTTTTATCTCTTCTTCGACTCGCGAGATTTTCTTATTGGTTACTGACCTCTGTTCATGAACGTCTAATATTGCAGGCTTTTAATGATATCAAAATCTATTGACAATATACTGTCGCAGTTTATTGCAAGTTTTTCTTATAGGTTACTGAACTCTGTTAATGAAGGTCTAACAATGCGGTTTTTTAATGATCTCAAACCCATTGACTATTCCAATGCATACTATAGTCAATTTCTTTTAGCGAGGCATATTTGCACCGACTCGCAACGGTCCCCCTTTAGCTCGGAAAAGTTTCCTGATCGCTGATTATTTGGACGAGATAATTCTAACCAATCAGCGATCTGGAAACTTTTCCGAGCTAAAAGGGCACCGTTGCGAGTCGGTGCAAATCTGCCTCGCTAAAAAAAATTTACTAGAGTTGAAATGATTTTCTGAAGCAAAGAAAAACTATTTTGTTATATAAATTCACTCGTGGCGATGCACTTTTGGAGGATGATAAAGAGCATATTGCTATCGTATGCGGAAATTGAATTCTGAAATCTATTTCAGTGTTTGCTTATAAGCGTGAACGGCCTGATTCCAGGTTCTGCTTGATTCCAGTTTCTAGCGCTGCTGGTGTACATATTGAAAGAGATATTCACACCTGGCTGATTGAGTTGATTTGATCTTGTACATTATTGATTGGTTTTAAGAATAAATGTCCTGTCCACTAATTGACAAGAAAATATATTCATTGAAATTTTCCAGTGTAATATCATGGGGAATCAGAAAGGGAAGTTTTTTTTATTAATTTCATATATATATATATATATATATATATATATATATATATATATATATATATATATATATATATATATATATATATATATATATATATATATATATATATATATATATATATATATTTATATATATTAAAAAATATGCAATGTCTTAGAGGTGTCCAAAAATCTAGGTTAGTATCTGAGTAAAAGAGTCTTCGATTTTTGGATGCCACTAAGACACAGACTATTCATTAGAAACGTAGAGTAACATGCACAAGTACCATATATATATATATATATATATATATATATATATATATATATATATATATATATATATATACATATATATATATATATATATATATATATATATATATATATATATATATATATATATATATATTGACTCCCATCTTCTAGAAGGTAATACCATTTAACATTTGGGTCGATGGGTGACAGTGGATGTGGAAAGAACCACGGCCCTAGCTATCTCAATCTTGCCGCGATGCCACTGTTTACTTTACAGGCTAGACCATCTAGATGAGGAGCTCAGGCAATTTTACCCAAGAACATGAATGTAATCCACATTCTGACCAGTTTCAATGATAAAACGAACTTATCTGTATTCCAGTGAACTTAACTTGCTTGAATGTGATGTGAACATCCTTTTTTTTTTTTTTTTTTTTTTTTTTTCCTAGAGGTGCATGACATAGACTGTCTTGCACCTAAAAGGTTTTAGTTGTTTGAGTAGATAGAGGGTGCATGTAGTTTGCGTTAATTTAAGGGAACTTTCCTTTGTTGAACCATTGATTTTTTTTTGCTTTATTTCTTGGATTTGCAAGATCGTGAATATTGTTTTTCGTGTAGGTAAATTATCTTAATTCAATTAAATATTTAGCATTTTTATTTCTATTGTTCATATTAACATTGATGTTTAAAGGATGTAGATGGGGATGGTTTGGGCTTGCTCTTTTTGCACTCCCCAAGAGAGATTAGTTCACCAAACATTTAACTGTGGAGTGGCCTCCACAAGAAACTAGAATAGTAAGAAGACCCAGCCCTACGTGGCTGAGGACTATGAAGCGTGAAGTAGATAATGAATGGTGAAGTATTGATTTAAAAGCTCAAGATAGAGACGACTGGCGAAATATAACCGAGGCTATTTGTGCCATTAGGCGTAGGAGATGATGATGATGATTATGAAAGGATTATTATGGTTATTAATTAATGTTGCTTGTTTAATTGTCGTCGTGATATAGGAGGCAGCAACAGCAGAATTAAGATAATTTTTCAACGATAAGAAGTAATACATTGTTTAATAAATTTTCTTTTATCAGAATGAATGTATTTTATCTTGGTAAACGAATTGTATTTTCCCTGCAGTTAGTGAGTGGGCTTTGTCATTCAAAACATTTTAATTCTATTCCAAAATAGAGACCATTTTTTTCAAAACTTTATTCCCCAACAAACTTGCAGCGTTTTTGCGAGCGGACCAGAATTTCCTTTTTATTAATTCTCTTTTTAGGAATTGCGGGAATTTTTGTATTAACTATTTTACTTAATCCCAAATAACACAAAGTAATCTCTGGATATATATTTTAGTTTTAATACTTTTGCAAAGTAGCAAGCTTTATAAATACTTTTTTTTTACGCTATGTCATATTAAGCTGTCTGCTAAAACCTGTATTTAGGATTATCAATTTTATCACTTTGCAAAATCTGGCTTGATGCTGAAAAACGTAAGGGATATGCATATAAAACTTTAAAAGTATGTACATAAACATTTTTGTCGTCCCTGATGTATTTTGAGTTCATAGCAATTGAAAGCGTCCCTGCCTGGCGTTCGTCGGACTGGGGTTCGAGTCTTGTTCAAGATCGATTTTGTGTGTGTGTGTGTGTGTGTGTGTGTGTGTGTGCAACCTCACCAATCTTGTGAGGTTGAGATGGGGCATTTGGGAGAAGCCTATAGGTCTATCTGCTGAGTCACCAGCATCCATTGCCTGGCCCTCCCTAGTCCTAGCTTGGGTGGAGAGGGTACTTAGACGCTGATCATCTGGTCATTCTCTAGGGCAATGTCACTTCCTTGCCTATAATTTATGAGCGGCCTTTAAAATATATTTCTATATCTATATATATTCTCTATATATACCAATGGGTGGTAGGGGCTTGGGAGTTGATCATATGGTCAGTCTCTAGGGCATTGTCCTGCTAGGTAGGGCAATGTCACTGTCCATTGACTCTGCCATTCATGAGCGGCTATTAAGCCTATAAAACTGAGAATCTCCTTACACGTGGTGACGCTTGTAATACCAATTATGCAATCGATATTACAGGCCTACAGAATATGCCAATTATGCAATAAATATTACAGGCCTACAGAATATACCAGTTATGCAGTCAATATTACAGACATATAGAATATACCAATTATGCAATCTATATTACATGTCTACAGAATATACCAGTTATGCAATCATTATTACAGACATATAGAATATACAAATTATGCAATCAATATTACATGCCTACAGAATATACCAGTTATGCAATCAATAATTCATGCATACAGAAACATACTAATTATGCAATCAATATTACAGGCCTACAGAATATACCAATTATGCAATCAATATTACAGGCATACAGAATATACCAATTATGCAATCAATATTATAGGCCTACAGAATATACCAATTATGCAATCAACATGACAGGCCTACAGAATATACCAATTATGCAATCAATATTACAGGCATACAGAATATACCAATCATGCAATCAATATTACAGGCATACAGAATATACCAATTATGCAATCAATATTACAGGCATACAGAATATACCAATCATGCAATCAATATTACAGTCCTACAGAATATACCAATTATTTAATCAATATTACAGGCCTACAGAATATACCAGTTATGCAATCTGTATTACAGGCTTACAGAATATACCAATTATGCAATCAATATTTCATGCATACAGAATAAACCATGCAATCCATATTTCATGCATACAGAAATATACCAACCTGACCTTCCTTCGTTCCCTCAAGTACTTTTGAAACCCGTGCCTGCATTGATCGTGATAATGTCACAAGAACCCTTCGTTGTAATTAAGTCGAAATAAAATCGATTGCATATCTTTGATGTGTCTCAGCTTTATTAGAAGTCGTGTTGAGGACACATGCTCACCCTAAGTGAAAATGGACTTTTAGAGAGTCTTGTTATTTGGAATAAAACATTTTCGTTTTATTAGGTATTATATTTTATTGTGATAATACTTAGTTATCATCCAATATTAAAGGGTATGTTTGATACTGCTTATTCCTTACGTTAAACTTTATTATGTTAGTGATACATATTTTCATATTTGTTACCCTATCAGTTCTTCGTATTCCACATATGTAAACAGTCCCTTCCAACAATTTCAGCTATTTTCTTTTATTCTTATTCATTCACCAATTTTCTTTCAGCTATTTTCTTTCCTTCGTATTCAGTCACCAATTTTCTTTCAGTTATTTTCTTTTATTCGTATTCAGTCGCCAATTTTTACTTCCGCCAAGGATGTTAAATGTTCGAGTCTATTTATTTATTTATTTATTTATTTGTCTTTTTGTCTGTGGACAGGATCATGTCAAAACTACTCAACGGATTTTGATGAAATTTTCTTTCATTCGTATTCAGTCACCAGTTTTCTTTCAGCTATTTTTCATTCGTATTCAGCCACCTATTTTCTTTCGTTTGTATTCAGCCATTTAATTTCTTTCATCCTTCAGATATTTGATACATTTTCTTTCAAGTCCTAATTCAGATCGGCTGGTTGTATTATAATTTACCTCTATCTATGTTGACTTTCAGTGCCCAATGTTTTTGTTTTGCACTAGGTTTCATATTCTTACGATTTCTACCTTTTACTTTCAAATTTCTCCTTGTATAAGTTCTTCATTACCGCTTCTGTTCTTTATCAATAAGTGGTACTTTACCAATTGCCAACATCTGCTACTCTCGCATTCCTACCGAGAACCATTTTCTTATTCAACCACTTTTTTATATATTATATATATATATATATATATATATATATATATATATATATATATATATATATAAAATATATATATATAATATATATATGTATGTATATATGTAACTTCTCATATCAAACTAAAGTAGACGATACTCTAACAACATGAAAGAAAAAGAAATGTACGTGGGCAGGATATATAGTGAGAATGCCAGATAATAGTTGGAAATTAAGAATGACAGTTTCGGTCCCTGGAGATTTCAAAAGAAGCAGGGAAAGAAAAAGAAGTTGATGGATTGACGAGCTAAGAAAGGTTGCGGCTATAGACTGACATAGAAAGACTATAAAAAGATGCGAGTAGAAGTACATGTCTGAAGCCTTTGCTCTTTAATGTACTAGTTACGGCAGATGATGATGATGATGCTTATCTCTATAGATATATAGGCACAAGAATCCTTCTCACAGACTTAGCTTTACACCAATAGTTTTACGCCAAATATACACCTTGCCTTTTACATATTGTGACAGATGATTACCTTCCATCAGAAATAAAATTTTCGCTCTCAAAAAAATATGTGACGTTGCCAAATCCCAGCAACCACTGTGTATATTTCTGTTAATTGTATCTCAAGTTTTTTTTCTGCTCTCTTTCTGTCAATTATTGTTAATTTTACTTTTAATCTAACCAACACTTGAAACTTGTAACACAACAGCTTCATAATAAACTCCTGAGATAGTTACTTTGTTTATTTTCTAAGAACACATTTATTTTCTCTTCCAAGTACTTCTATCTTTAGCCTTATTTTCTCATTCAAAATTGACCATACGCCATTCCCAGTAGACCCTCGTAATTCTCAACCACCCCTCAATCCCGTTTACCCGTAATCAACGGAACTATTATTCCTTTCGATTAATTCCTTAAGGACCTCCTCTCACGCTCCTTCATTTCCCAGGTCAGCCACGTAAAGAAACTTTTCCTGCTTTTCCAAATCATCTCTTTTGTTTGTCTTTCCATTCTTCAGCCTTTCAATCCCCCCCCCCCTTCATATTCGCAAAGGGCCACTTCAATAAACAACATTCTTACGCTTCGACTAACTCCTTAGAACCATTTCCTGAAAAATTCATTTGGGCCTCTGTTGACCGCAGTATGGAACTAGAAAATCACTGAGTGCAGACCTCCGCCACGGAAGCTTATTTCTCGAAACCAGCTTGCCTTTCCCAGAATTAATGTAGATCGTTGGTGTATTTGAAGTCTGTGTGACAACCATATGCGAACTTTGGGTTAATGTTAGGGTTAATTTGATTGACCTTTTGCTTGATCTTGAGTTTGACCTTTGACCTAGGATTTTCAAAATTAAATGACTTCCATGTATCAGAGTAAAAATTAATCCCTGAAAGTTTTGCTATTCTATGAGTTAATTGTGGCCAGGAAGTTTTCACAAACAGACAAACGGACAAACAGGGGCGAAAACATAACCCCCTCCCAACTTCGTTGGCGGAGGTAATTATGCACAGGACAGATATTTTATTGTGGTGTGTTGATCATCTAAAGGCGAAAAACTGGAATGAAATCTATTAACCTCTTGCGTAAAAGACTTGTTGAGAACCCAAAGCTTTAAGAGGCAGGCCTACTTTCTCTATAGTTGGGACCCTACTGTCTTCCCTCCACTTTAATTTATTTGTTTTTATTATTTTTATTGGCCTGCACCAGAAGACGAAATTTGGTTTCCAGTCCACGTAGTCGTGGCGATTAAACACTGGGAACCTGTAGTGAAACTTCGTTTTCTCATCTATTAATAATAGAATAACTATAAGGAGATTTGAGATCAAAGACGTCAGAAGAATATTGAAGGGCAGGACAGGATTAGAAACGAAACTACAAGAGAGATTACTCGAGTGCCATATACGGATAAGATCATGATGAAGGGTAGATGGAGATGATTTGGGCATGCTCTTTGCACTCCCTGAGACAAACATTTAACTGGTCTCCACAAGGCAGTGGAAGAGTAGGGAGACCCAGGCCTACATGGCTGAGGACTATGAAGCGTGAAGTAGACGATGAGTGGAGAAGTATTGATTTAAAAGCTCAAGATAGAGACGACTGGCGAAATCTAACCGAGTTTTTTTGCGTCAATAGGCGTAGTAGGAGATTATGATGATAAGAGATAATTCAATCAATTTTAAACTTGGATGATAGCTGAAAAGAGTCAGGATTTAATAATAAATGAAGGTTAAAGCCATTTTGAATTCGATACTGCGTTGGTTTATAATTGGAAGCGGAAAGTAATCATAATTGTTGCTCTTGAAGGATTTTTTTTACATGATTATTTTTCGAGTGGAATTTGATCATTACTGTTAGGAAGTCAGGCTTCAGTGCGATTGAGAGTGAAGGAGACTGTTAAGGCATATTGATATCAATGAAATCCGTTCATTCGAGAGAGGGTAATGTTGAATATATTCCGATATACATTCATATAAACATACTTACATACATATATGTATGTATGTATAATGTGTGTGGGGGGGGTAGAGAGCATGCATAATTTTGTTGTGACTTGGTGTATATATATATATATATATATATATATATATATATATATATATATATATATATACATATATATATATATATATATATATATATATATATATATATATATATATATATATATATATATATATATATATATACATACCGTATTTATGTATGTATAATGTGTGTGTGTCTGATGGAGAGAGCATGCACCGACTTGTTTACATTTACTATTAGTATGTGTAAATAAGTCTTTTGCGTCTTAAAAATTTTTTTTAGTATTAACATTTGCCAGATATGCACAAAAAAAATTTTTTTATTCCTATCATGAAAATAAGAAAACCAGGCATGGTTGAGCCCCAGGAAAATAGAGAAAATTCCTTGCTGTGTCCGAGCAAACCCCCTCCCCCCAGAAAAAAATTGTAGTACAGCCATAAACGCCCAATAAAAAGTGAATGTATTATCAAGTGCACAGAGAAGGCAGCAAACGTCCTATTCTTGAGGTTCTTGTGAACCACAAAGGGGTCTTGGATACCGCTCTTGTGGTGCAAGGGAAACGGCCTCAGTAACTTAACAATTCTGTTCAGAGTTTTGTGCAGAAGGGGGATTTTGGCTCGCTTTCGAATTTTCTTTTATCAAAAGTGGCGTGAATAATGTAGCATTAGGTGTATCCTTCAAAATAAGTTAAGGACATCATATTTTTGGGGTTGGTGATATTTATAACACCCGAGTATTTGGCTTTGCCTTAAAGAAAGAATTGAAAGATTAATTCATGTTGTTGTAATTACCTTCGCCAATGAGGTTGGGAGGAGGTTATGTATTCGCCACTGTTTGTCTGATTGTTTGTGAACAGCTTCCACTCCGCAATTTTACTCAGAGTAGTGAAACTTTCATGGATTGATTGTTATGTTGAGACGTAGAAGTGATTCAATTTTGGGTCAAAGGTCAAGGTTAAGCAAAAGTTCGACCGAATTAACGCTAACCTTAACTCCAAGATCCACATGGTTGTCACAAAGACTTCAAATATGTCTAGGGTATAGATTGATTCTGGGAAAGGTGAGCTGGTTTCTAGAAATAAGCTACCGTGGTGGAGGTCTGCACTTGCTTTTCTAGAAGAAGATACATGAATCTGGTTGCTTATGCCAGGACTCTTCCTCATGGATTAAAACATTTTCGTAATTATAATTTTTATTTTCATAATATTCACGTGTTGCTTTGAACAGATTTTAAGAACCCAGCAATATTTAATTAGACGAGAAGTTTATAAAGGTTTTCATATCCATTGATCTTTTTAGACTTGAGAGATATCTCCCTCTCAGTGTACGTTTGTTTTCAGCCTCGAGACACCCTTTGAATAAACGAAAGGAAAATCCTTTCCGTTTTCTTCATCTTTTTCCTACTTTTTTTCCTGTTGCCTTTGCAGTTTGTGTCCTCTTTTCGCTTAAAACAGGAAGTCTATTGAAGATCTTTTCTATGTCGACCGCCCCTTGAGTGACTCTGTTACTCTTGCCGGGTCTGTAAAGGTTTCAATAGGAATTATATATTATATTTAATCTCTGTTGATTGTAGTTTTGGTTACTCTCTGGATGTATAATTGTTTTGCTTTATGAAGCTGACTCTTTTGCTCTCATGTTATTGTGGTTAATCTAAGGGATTTTTTATATTACTTGGCTATGCTGCAGCGTTGGCAAAGGGTATATACGAGTATTTATGTGCGTGTATATATATATATATATATATATATATATATATATATATATATATATATATATATATATATATGTGTGTGTGTGTGTGTGCATATGTACACTTACATACTTATATATATATATATATATATATATATATATATATATATATGTGTGTGTGTGTGTATATATATATATATATATATATATATATATATATATATATATATATATATATATATATGTGTGTGTGTGTATATATATATGTATAAACATACACGTATGTAGACGTGTATATACACGTGTACATGTATATCTACATATATACATATAACTATATATACATATAACTATATATATATATATATATATATATATATATATATATATATATATATATATATATTATATATATATTTATATATATACATATAATATATATTTATATATACATATATATTATATGTATATATATATATATATATATATATATATATATATATATATATATATATGTACACACTTTATATACGTGTGTTTTGTATATTAGAAATATAAACATACAACCGTGTTTCCACTTACCTTGAGTATGTGTTCCATCTTTCCTCTTTTTAAATTGGAAAATGTCTGGTCTTTAGCGGCATTGAGGGAAACTAAAAGCAGTGCCTTCAATCCCGAGGTAGTCAGCAGGTCTTTTCATCCTCTTCCGGAGATTAATTTTATTACTGGAAATAAAGTATATTTGTTTCTTTAAGGTTTGTCTGGATTTATGGAATGGAAAAAGGAGAACTTAAATAAAAATGAGTAGTTACACATTTTTATTGATATTTCGTATTTTTTAAAAAAATCAAGGAAATAAAGTATATTTTTTTCTTCAGGGTTTGCCTGGATTTATGGAATGGAAAAGGGATAAAGGAAATAAAAGTCAATAGTTACACGTTTTATATATATATATATATATATATATATATATATATATATATATATATATATATATATATATATATATTATTTCGTATTTTTAAGAAAATTCAAGGTTATAAAGTATATTTTTTTCTTTATGGTTTCCCTGGATATAAGGAATAGAAAAAAAAGAGAAATGAAATAAAAATCAAGAGTTACACATTTTTATTAATATTTTGTATTTTCTAAAATATAATGCAAATAAAGTATATTTGTGTCTTTAAAGTTTTCTTGGATTTATAGAATGGAAAAACGGAGAAATGAAAGAAAAATCAATAGACACGTATTTTTATTATTATTTCTTATTTTTTTTTTTTAAATCGAGTAAATAAAAGTATATTTTTTTCTTTAAGGTTAGCCGGGATTTATGGAATGGAAAAGGAGAAATGAAATAGAAATCAATAGTTACACGTATTTTTATTAATATTTCGTATTTTTTGAAAAATCCTTAAATATTTAATAATTAATGTAGACTATTTTTACGACCTCTAAAGATGTTGCAATGAAGTGATGTTTTCGGACGTTTCTCTGGCTTATTGTTGTGCCCCAAGAACATTTGAACGAATATTGATTATTTTTTTCTGTGTTCTGATGGAAATTTGACGATTCTTCAGGATGGATTTGTTTCCCCACACT
>NC_090750.1:86598195-86600695 GCF_036898095.1 Palaemon carinicauda
GCCTCGTCGTTGGGGTCCTGTTTTGATATAGCTCACTTCGTACCCCCCTCTCTCTCTCTCTCTCTCTCTCTCTCTCTCCTCTCTCTCTCCTCTCTCTCTCTTCTCTCTCTCCTCTCTCCATGCCGGGTTCAGATTTAATTAAAGATTTAACAGGCTGTGCAAGTTTTCCCTTTTCATAAAGGCCATTAGAACTACTCAGACTAAATGTAAGGCGTCCTACGTGTGGCTCTGAGATGAACTTTGAAAAGTTTTCATAAAATTTCATAGGCTTTTTTACACTTTCCCGTTAAAAGTGTGATTGCAGGGTTAATTTTCATATTTTTTTTTTTCATTTCATTAACAGCGAAGTAATGGTTTTTGAATTTAGAAGAAATAAATATATAAAATACTAAACAATTAATAATAAAAAAAAAAATTATGAACATCTCGAGACGAATTTTAGCTCTTGTGACGTTTTATTTAAAAAAAAAAAAAATAAACCCAGGAAATGACCTGGTGATTCAATATAGAAAGTTGGTGAGAAAAAAAATGGCATTGAGTTGACTAGGAAACGCATCCAATAAGTACAAAGATAAATCAAGGGATTTCAGACTTCCGCCAATGAAGATTGGTCAACATTTTACTCAAGTCTACGGACCAATATATCCCTTTTTCATATATTGACCGTGAATAAATCTACTGTTTAATAATACCAATAATTATCAGATTCACGATCTTTATCCGGATTACCTCCAAAATTTTAAGGGTTCTTCCGGATCATAATACCTATCAGTTGTTAAAATTTGGTGAAAATCCAGCGAGTAGTTTTGACGTAATCCTCGTATCAGACAAATAAACAGATAAATAAATAAATAACAGCAGGAAAAAAACTATCCGTTGTTAAAAATTTGGGGAAAATCCGGCAAGTAATTTTGACGTAATCCTCCTATCATACAAATAAACACATAAATAACTGCAAGCAAAAACTATCCGTTATTAAATTTGGTGAAAATCCAATGAGTAATTTTGACGTAATCCTCCTATCAGACAAATAAACACATAAATAAATAAACGCCGGCAAAAACCATCCGTTGATAAAATTTGGTGAAAACCCAGCAAGTAGTTTTGACGTAATCTTCCTATCAGACAAATAAACACATAATACAAGCAGGGGAAAATATTAACCTCATTAGCAGAAGCAATGAAAGCACAACCGAAAAACAGGGTCCAAGAAGCAGAAGAAATGAACATTAGCTATAATATAAAACAGGGAATGTCACCTGGTCCCAAATTGGATAAAGGAAAAACAAAATATGAAATCACAACGGACAAAACCATGACGGGATTGTGCAGTTATTGCAATGATTAAACTGTGATATTATTGGAAGTTTATGCAACTGATTTGGATTTTTTAAGATTGCAGAGAATGTTTATTAATCAATAATTCAATCTAATTACTATTATTATTACAAACTGAGCTTTAAACCTAGTTGGAAAAGCAAGATGCTATAAGCCCAAGGGCTCCAACAGGGAAAAGATGGCACAGCGAAGAAAGGAAACAAGAAAATAAATAGGAATGAAGGAAACAAGAAAATAAATAAACAAGAGAAGTAATAAACAATCAAAACCAAACATTTTAAAAACAGTAACAATATTAAATTAGATCTTTCATATATAAACTATACAAATTAGATGCAAATAGTCATAACTATATTCCTATGTAACGTTCATGAGCAAGTTATAGCCGTTCGCTTGGCTACATGGATTTCTGATTGACGTGGAATCTGAATTAATGTTTCTTTTAAACGGCTTAGCTGGGTATAATGGTCCAGCCAGTAAGTTACAAGAATCTTATGACTGCCACTAAACACTCAAAAGATGACTCTCTCTCTCTCTCTCTCTCTCTCTCTCTCTCTCTCTCTCTCTCTCTCTCTCAAGAATCTTATGACTGCTACTAAACACTCAAAGATTAATCTCTCTCTCTCTCTCTCTCTCTCTCTCTCTCTCTCTCTCTCTCTCTCTCTCTCTCTCTCTCTCTCCTCTCTCTCTCTCTCTCTCTCTCTCCCCAATAAAACAATTGAATATTTTTCGTGAATGAAATGCTTTGAAAATCAGATATAATCAACCAACACTTCAAACATAACTATTTTCGCAAAATAATTCAACTGAAGAGAAGTCTCCAAAATTGATTACAAGAAATTTTAAAAGTATACAACAAATATTCTATTTATTTATTTATCTTTTTCTTTGGCTAGAGTCCTGCGTTCAAGAAACATGGGAAGGATGTTTGTCTACCTTTAAACTTCTTCAATTATTCAGAGGGATTAACTTTAAATGGTTCAATTTCGTTATTTTCATCACGGCCCTTCGCGATTATTAATAAAACCAGTGATTCATTGAAAGTATATTTGTACATTAGAAAATATGCAAAATATTTCCAAATGCAATTTCCCATTAAAGTATACCATTGCTCAGACTTTAATAAATATCTAACAATAAACACAAAAATCTAGTTATTATT
>NC_090750.1:86613195-86638195 GCF_036898095.1 Palaemon carinicauda
CTTTTAAACCTACGGATAATAATGAGATCAAATGAGGTCTAACTAAGAGCTATACGCTTCCCATGAGGTGGAGTCGCTTTCCCCTAATGTCCAATAAGGAATGTCATTTGCCGGTTCACTCCACTAATCCGGTCATCGAAAGTTTTCTCTTTAATTGGTATAAAATTAGACAGGGAAAACTTTAAGCCTAAGAAGGAAAAACGGGTGCCTAAACTAGAGGACTCTCAGTAAACTAGAGAGAAGAAAGGGGGCTGGTTTCAACAATTATTTAGGATGTACCGCATGTGTTTCATACACACTTATACAATGTAACGTTATTGTTTGTTTTTATACCTTGCTCTCCCTAGCACTGATAATAGAAACCTATTTAAACTTGCTATCTCATGTTTTATTCTGTTTGAGTTTAGGTCATCCTTGCACTCAACTGTCTGTATAAAAGCTTGTTGTCTTGTTAAATAAAACTCTCTTGTATTCATCTCGCCTCTTCGTTAACATCTAACGACCACCTCACATATGGAAAACATGAATATAACAACATAAACATGAACAGAGGGGATACATCATCCAGAACTGCCATGCAGTATGACAGGAGTAAAAACAATTATTCTGCAGATAAAAGTATAAAATTTTACCCCAATACATAAGTTACTTAAATGCCATAATCTGTTAGCTTTCATTCTTCGTCCATCATCAAACCATCTCAGAATACTGATTAGTTCTTTCACCAACGCTAACCTTTTTACCATTTATTTTATGTCCCTCTACATTTTTCTTCCTCACCCTTATCCCTACACTAACGGATTGGTTGTCTGATACGCCCTCTCCAATGCCTTCTATTAAAGGCATTCTCTTCCACCAAACCTCTTCTCTCCATATCATCCTTCACATTAACTCGATATCTAATTCTTATTTTATGTCCCTCTTCATTACATTCACGCAATTCTTCCTACGCCACTGTACATGAAAATATAAGTTTATAAAGCGATCCTATGCACTATACTGAATTATATTTCTATTCAGTCATCATGACATCTGATAGTAATATATTCCTAATTGAAATAAGAATAAAATCACAAAAATAAATAAAAAATTAAATTAGTATGAGTTAAGAAAACCAAACAAAAGCCTCCATTAAAAATGACCCGTCAAAATAAACTAGAATCTACTACGAGGCGGAAAGACATTCAAATAAATAAACATAAAAATCGCTTATACAAAGAGCCCACTAACTCAAGACCTCTCTATGGACTATGAGCCATGGAGCAATGGGACCAGAGAGGGGTAGGAGGTGTTCCCAAAAGGCCTATAATGAATGTCAATTACTGGTTCACTCTCCTAACTAAAACATCATAATTCTAGGTTTAAGTCGTATTGAAATCAGAGGGATAAATTTAAGCCTAACGACGGAAAACTACTTCCGGAACTTAATGGCCCTAAAGAAGAAGGGACGATAAAGGAGAGAAATTGGAGATTCTCATATATATTTAAAAAAAAAATTAATCGTAAAGAAATGTCTGCCTGTCACTCTCCCTCCCATATATACAAATGCATAACTAGAGGAATAAGAAAATGTTAAAATGTGCAATTCCTAATTAATATGGATATGTAGAGTCTACAGCAAAAACATATTTTCGGAAATTATTAACCACTCTGCGGTTAACATTCACATGTACGAATTTTACGCGTTTAACTTCAAGAATATTTCACAATTTAACTTATTCAACGCATATCACATCTTATTCAGTACACATAGTATATAAATTATATATATATATATAATATATATATATATATATATATATATATATATATATATATATATATATATATATATATATATATTATACATATATATAAGTATATATATATATATATATATATATATATATATATATAAGTATATATATATAAATATATATATATATATAATATAAAACCCTTAATGTTTGTTTGCAGCCATAAATACAATTGTTTGTATATATATATATATATATATATATATATATATATATATATATATATATATATATATATATATATATATATATATTATATACATATATACATATATATATATATATATATATATATATATATATATATATATATATATATATATATAACCCTTAATGTTTGCTTGCAGCCATAAATACAATTGTTTGTATTTATCATTATTATTATTATATATATATATATATATATATATATATATATATATATATATTATGTGTATATATACATATATATATATATATATATATATATATATATATATATATATATATATATATATACACACACTACATGCGGGTATGGAGAAATAAACAAAGGCTATCTCAACTCAAACGTCATAAACCTCAAACGCCATCAAAGTAAAACTGAATTCACAAACAACACCCGCAGTTTCCTTTAAAATAAATGTCGACAGTGGACATGGAAGCGAAAACTTTAGCGTAAATATACATCTAATTTCAGCGCATTTTCATCCTACCAAAATTTTTTTTTCGGTTAATTTTCGTCCCGAATTTGGCAAGTTTCATATACCTACTATCACCCATTAACATTTTCTTATATACGATGCGGTTTGGTTGATTGATTGATTTAAGGTTTTCTGGCATCTTGACATCTAAGGTCATTGACGCCAATACCATTTATGATAAATAAAGAATAAAGGAATATCCAATTAAAGCCATAAAATAGTTTGCCTGTTAAACAAACTTGGGTTTTAACAATTTCAAGAATTCTCGTAATCTTAAGTTCAACACTACAAATAATTAAAAGGCCATTACTTCCTTACCTCACATCCTTGTGATGACGTATTTCAAGCCAACTTTTAGAAGTACAGTTGGACACATGAATTCCTAGCACACCTCTTTCTGAAGAAATGTACCCTGTCACACCCTTACTGCACGGCAAGTAACCAAACAGATAGTGTAGAAATATGGCGATGCGGTGGATTGAGGCTACACACAGGGACTTTCCGCGCAGTTAGTGTGTAACAGGATGCTCTTTTCAGAGGAAAGGTTTACCAGGAATTACCGTATCCAACTGTACATTACACCCCTGTGTGTATTGAAAATCGAATACAAAGAGAACTATTCTTCATCAACGATATAAATCCATCTATACACATTGAAAACCGAATACAAAGAGCAATATACTCCCTCAATAATACAAATCACATACCTTGAAAAAAAAAAAAAAAAAAAAAAAAAAACACCACAACCACTTACCTGTAGTGATTAGGCATATTGAAAATCGAATACAAAGAGAACTATCCTTCATCAACGATATAAATCCATCTATACACATTGAAAACCGAATACAAAGAATAATACAAATCACATACCTTAAAAAAAAAAAAAAAAAAAAAAAAAAAAAAAAAAAAAAAAAAAAAAAAAAAAAAAAAAAAAAAAAAACACCACAACCACTTACCTGATGTGATGAGGCAGGTATCGGAGTCCGTCCGGTAAGGGCCGATCTTCCCGCTCCTGACGGACGGCTCGATGGCGTTCTTGACGTGGTACTCCGCTTGGTAAACCCTGTCAGTGAGAACCACCAACAGTATGGCGTCCGTAGAGCCATCCTCGCGCTTCCCGTAGCCCTTGACGGCGATGCGCCGGAAGAGGGGCTCTCCCCCTTGACCGATAAGTCGTTTGAAAAGGACACCGGTCAACTGGAGAGGGGAAAGTGGGAAATGGGGATAAGTTTATCAATTTATCGTAATTGACAAATCACTGTGATTTTGAATGAAAGAAAATAGAATGGATAAAGCTAATCTGGAAATATACAAAATGTATATGTATATGTATCGTATTCAAATATGTGTATTCTTAAAACTGAAGAGAGAGAGAGAGAGAGAGAGAGAGAGAGAGAGAGAGAGAGAGAGAGAGAGAGAGAGAGAGAGAGAGAGAGAGAGAGAGAGAGAGGGGGGGGGGCTTTTGGGTAAACTGAATAAATTATGAAAATAAAAAGCTAGTTTCTCTAGACAGAAAAGTATTTAATCATATAGTTCTACCAGTATTAATAACTTATGCATCAGAGACTTGGAACCTTAATAAAGCTTTAGAACACAAGCTAATTACAAATAAAAAAAATTTGAAAAGAATAATTATGGGATTAACACTAAGTGACAGAAAAAGACCAACATGGATACGAGAGCAAACTAATGTAGAGGATATTCTAACATTTAAGAAAAAGAAATGGACATGGACGGCACATATAATGTGAATGACAAATAATAGGAGGACATTAATAGGAGAATGGGACCCAAGAGATTGCAAAAGAAGTAGTGGAAGGAAGAGAACACGATGGATTGACGAAATAAGAAAGTTTCCGGGTGTGGACTGGCATAGAAAGACCATAAATAGACGCAAGTGGAAGGATGTCTGAGACCTTTGTTCTGCAGTAGACTAGTAACGGATGATATATACTGTATATATATATATATATATATATATATATATATATATATATATATATATATATATATATATATATATATATATATATATATATGTGTGTGTGTGTGTGTGTGTGTGTGTGTGTGTGTGTGGAGTGAGCAAAAATCACTTGAGCAATTTCAGTTTGAAAAAAATGGAGGAAACCCTTTCCTTCTGCAGTCCCAACTTCAATCAGAAAATATATAAAAATGCATATTTCCACCAAATCATAAAGCATAAAAACTACAAAAAATACTTATAAATTCAAGGAAACAAGGAAAAAATTAAATTCACGGAGACCTTAAACTGAACACATTCGAAACGCAGATCGGATAGTCTTTTTTTTGAAGACACACTCGTAGTGTTGCCAGATATGGGGATTTATCCCTAGATTTGAGGATTGCGAGTGTCTGATGGGGATATTCTGTATAAATTTTTATGAATAAAAACAAAGATGAGTAAACCTTTATATTGTTGCAATTAGTTTGATTGCACTTATATGAAGTATAGTGAGAAATTTATATATGAGTAAAGCCTACATGATCAAAAGAGAATATATTTGTGGAAATAGGAATTTTTCTATTGTTTGGGGGATTTTTTATCATGAGTTTAGGGGATTTTTAGACTAACCCATCTGGCAACACTGCACTGTACTCTCCGCATGAGGAATACTGAACGACGCACATGGCCGACGCTATGTTCATAGATCCGACTTTATCTGTTGAGTAAACTGACGGCTTTGGGGTTATCTTGAAGCAGTACGTCCAACGCAAAAAAAAAAAAAAAAAAAAAAAAAAAAAAAAAACACACACACACACACACACGCACAAATCATGAAATAAAAAGAAACCCAAGTTGTACATTAGCATAAAGAAACATTCACGAATAAACATGAATGACATACCGTATTGAGTAACGGTTTCCGATACATACGCGCAAAGGAGTTCTCTTGCTTGAGGGTACACTCGGACACTATTCTATCTTACTTCGCTTCCTCTTGTTTTGTTAAATCTTTTTTTATAGTTTACTTATGAAATATTTATTTTAATGTTGTTACTGTTCTTAGGATATTTTATTTTTCCTTGTTTCATTTCCTCACTGGGCTATTTTCCCTGTTGGAGCCCGTGGGCTTATAGCATCCTGCTTTTCCAACTAGGGTTGTAGCTTCGCAAGTAAAAATAATAATAATAATAATAATAATAATAATAAATAAAAAAATAATAATAATAAATAAATAAATAAATAATAAATAAATAATAAATAAATATTAAATAAATAACTAAATAATAATAGTAAATAATAATAATAATAATAATAATAATAATAATAATAATAATAATAATAATAATAATAATAAAGGAACGCCTCTTAAAACAGCGAAGCTCTTCACAAACATACAAACAGAACGAGTAAACAAAATATGGGAAGAGGCAGCTATCTTGGAACACAGCAGTTAAGGCTGTGCCATCAAAGAAGGAGCTATAGCTGTCTACCGGACAAATGAGCCCATTTAAGAAATGTATAGACCAGAGTATGAAAAAAAAAAAAAAAAATAATTAGTAAAAAAAAAAAAAAATAGTCGACTTCATCTTGCTTTAAATGAACTGGTTACATTTCAAGGATTTTTTTAACTAGCTAGTTTTATTGCCATCGTTAGCGTACTCGTATATAGAAGTCTTATTATGTAACGATAGTTTGCTTATTTCTTTGCTTGTCCGTTCATAAAAAAAAATTTAAACTTTAAATTCTTTATAATTTCGGAGTTATCTGAACCCACATTTGAACTCATGAACTTATAATGCGTTGGCAGAGGTATAAATTATTGAAGAAAAATCTTATCAAATTTTGATTTATTTGCGAATGTAAAATAAAAATTCCTTATAATTTCAGTTTACAGAATCCACATTTGAACTCATGAACTTGTTTTACGGTGGAAAATTTATAAATTCTTGGAGAAAAATATTAACAAATTTTGACAAATTTACGAATGTAAAATAAAATGTCCTTATAATTTCAAAGTTTACCGAATTCACATTTGAACTCATGAACTGATTTTACGTTCGAAGATGTATAAATTCTTTGAAAAAATCGTATAAAATTTTGATTAATTAATGAATGTAAAATAAAAAGTTCTTATAATTTCAGAATTAACCGAATCTTCATTTGAACTCATGAACTGATTTTACGTTGGAAGATGTATAAATTCTTGGAAAAAAATCTCTAAAATTTTGATTAATCAACGAATGTAAAATAAAAATTCCTTATAATTTCAGAGGTAATCGAATCCTCACATTTGAACTCATTAACTGGTTTTACGTTGGCATAGGTATAAATTTTTGGAGAAAATCTTAACAAATTTTGATTAATTAACGAATATGAAATAAAAATTCCTTTTAATTTCAGAGGTAACTGGATCCTTATTTGAACTCATTGTTTTACATTGGCAGAGGTATATATTCTTTGAGTAAAATAAAATAAAATTTTGCAGTTATAGTTAAGCTTACTTAGAAAGGCAGGATTTATCTCAGAGTTAACTAGATCTACTTGTATGCAGCCATATCCATAATGAAAACTAGAACAGGCGAATAAAGAAAATAATTACAAATAACACAATACGTCCGTGAAAATCATGAGAGTTACAGAGACACAAAGTTTATGAAAAAGGTATCATGTCAGAGAATTAAAACTATTCAGAAAAAAGACTTAGTATAATTATTCCCAGGACAAATTTCATAAAGGATTGGATGAGTTCAAGAAACCAAAAAGAATCTTTTACTTGCATTCGTGACTCACTGAATAAATGCATGAAATTTAAGCCAGCTTACACTAAGCTTGTAGTTTATTTCCTTGTTTCCATTCCTCTCTGGGCTATTTTTCCCCGTTGGAGCCTTTGAGTTTATAGCATCTTGCTTTTCAGACTAGGGTTATAATTTAACTACTACTACTACTACTACTAATAATAATAATAATAATAATAATAATAAACGACCCACCTACACCCATCTCTTTGAGTTTGAAGACAAGAGGACAGGAATTATCTGTCTAAGGCAGCACTAAAACCAAAACCAATCATATGATCTTCCTGACCACAATTGAGAGATTTCCGTACAGCAATGGAAATGGTAAGAAAGGCATCGCCTATTCCAAGATTTTCCGAAGCCAAACTCAAAACTATTTAGATCTTTTGCCAAAAGAGGCTCAAACCCTTTAGTTGATTTGGGAGTTATGGAAATAGAGCAGTAATTAGCAGGACTAGAGCTACCACAAACACATTTAATTAGAGAAACATTATCAATTCTGGAACAAAACACACAAACAATCTCGTCTACCTAACACGACAAAACGGACAGACAACTTGGGAACTAAGAAATCAGCTGTTTTTCTTTTCTTTTTTTAAAAAAAAAAAGGTAAAAAAAATGAAAGTTGGGTCTACACTTCCATAGGCATCAAGATCCAGTAAACGTTTTAATTTCATGGGACAGCGAAGATGAACTAATTAGTTTAGCATCAGAGGCTGGACTAAACTGAATATATATGAGAGAGAGAGAGAGAGAGAGAGAGAGAGAGAGAGAGAGAGAGAGAGAGAGAGAGAGAGAGAGAGAGAGAATTATTTTCAATGGTATTGCTGCAAATATTTGTTGGTCACATGTATATTATATATATAATAAAAATTTTCAATTACTAATCAGAATTTATAAGACACTGAAAAAAATCTTACCCAAATAAGAGCACCAATACTATATATATATATATATATATATATATATATATATATATATATATATATATATATATATATATATATATATATATATATATATATATATATATATATATATTAGTATTGGTGCTCTTATTTGGGTAAGATTTTTTTCAGTGTCTTATAAATTCTGATTAGTAATTGAAAAATTTTATTATATATATAATATACATGTGACCAACAAATATTTGTTGGTCACATGTATATTATATATATAATAAAATTTTTCAATTACTAATCAGAATTTATAAGACACTGAAAAAAATCTTACCCAAATAAGAGCACCAATACTAATATATATATATATATATATATATATATATATATATATATATATATATATGTATGTATGTATATACATACATATATATATACATACACACACATATATATATATATATATATATATATATATATATATGTATGTATATATATGTGTATATATATATGTATATATATATACATTTCTTTTAAACCTACCACATCAAGTAATGATATCATCTATGATACGAGATGTGTAACCGACATATGGAATGATATATATAACAGACTACTCTCGAAAGAAAATAAAACGTATCATTTCAACACTATAAATGTCTTACAGACTGTTTACCCATAAAGTAATTTTCAGCAAACAAGACATTTTCTAAAAGCGCACACAATGAGGCGAGGTAACTACTAATATTACTCACAATAAAAATAATAATAATAACAATGATAAAAACAATGATAATAAAATTAATAACAACAATAATAATAATAACCCCTACTCGTATACTCACGTCAAACAGCAGAGCATTGGAGACCTCCTTGTGTTTATCTGATTTCTCGTTGGTAAAATCATTTACGTAATCCAGATTCAGCAGACACATGCTGAGTGATACGACGCTTCCTGGAATAGAAAATAAACTTAATTATTCTTATTATGACTTGCTAAGCTACAACCCAAGTTGGAAAAGCAGGATGCTATAAGCCCTAGGAGCTCCAAGGGGCTCTAACAGGGAAAATACCAAAGTGAGGAAAGGAAAAAAGGAAAGGGAAATATTTTAAGAATTAAAAAATTAAAATAAATATTTCATTAACTAAACTATAAAAACTTGAACAAAACATGAGGAATAGAAATAAGATAGAATAGTATGCCCGACTGTACCCTCAAGCAGAGAAATGGGCATCTGTGGACTCCTCTTCCTGATGCAAATATCCACGATCAGTATTTAACTCATTCAAACAGCTAAAATAGCAGATTCAAAGCGACTTAGTTAATTTAGGAAGATGTAACAGAGACGTGAGCAACGCGTTACGGTAAATTAAGGAAGATGTAACAATAAAATTAGTAACATGTAACAGTGAAATTATCACTAACTTTGAATTTATCAACATGTAACTGTGGATATTTAGACTGAATTGATTTTGAAGATGTAACAGAGACGATAACATGTTGCAGTAAATTTAGGAAGATGTATCAATGAATGTAGTAACGTGTAACAGTGAAATTGACACTGAATTTATTACCATGTAACTGTGGATATATAAAGTTGTAACAGCGACTTTAGTAACATTCTACAGTGAAAATGATAAGCTGTAACCCTGAACTTATATAAAAAAGATAAAGATATCATAGAGATATGATAATTAGCTGTGGTTCCATATGACACTATGGACGTCAGTCATGTCAAATGAGAAAATGTAAAATAGAATTATACTATAAATGTTTTTATCTTACTAAAAACAAGAAAACATTACGAAGATATTTACTAGAAATGTTTTATCTTAATAAAAACGAGAAAATGTAGCATGGACATATACTAGAAATGCTTTCCAACTCACTAGAAATGGGAAAATGGAGATTAGAAATATACTAGAAATATAACAGAAATTTTTTTTATTATCCTTACTATAAATATGAATTATATGCAGCATTGCTATGGGTTTATTGATATCTTTATGACACATGTATTAAAGCTTTTATAAATAAGAAAGAAGAAAATACCAACCATGCCTTTATTGCACACTTACTCAAAATTTCCAATTACCCTATTACATGAAGATATATTCTTGAGTTTGGAAAATTAAAAGCAAGAAAAAAAAATTACTTACACCGAAAATATATCCCGATTTTAGAGAGATTTAGTCTTCAGTTTGGGGGATAAAAATAATCTTCGATAATTGATGACTATAATGTATAATTCAAATGAAGTCTATTTAACCATTTCTGTTAACCCTTTGGTTCATGAAATTGAAATGATTTCCATCTAGGTTGGGCGATAAAATCTACATTATTGATAAGCAAACATAAGGTTAATTAAAGCATGAACAGACAATCAATGCATAAAGGGATAAACAAATAAATGAGAAGTCACAAAATTACCAAAAAAAAAAAAGGGGGGGGGAGGAAAATGAGAGGGTAAGAAAAGGAAAATAAGATAAGGATGGCGTAGGAAAGAGAAGAAGAATAAAAATCAGGAGGTGAGAAAAAGAAGGAAAATTAAGAGGTAAGAAAAAGAAAGGAGGGAAATGAGGGGGTAAAACCGTAAGAAGTAGGAAAAATAAGAAAAATGATAGGGTAAGGAGAAAAATAAGAAAAATTAAAGGGTAAGAGAAGGAAAACGAAGAAAAATAAGATGGCAAGAGAGAGAGAAAAGGATAAAAGAGAGACTAAGAAAGGGGGAAAAAAGTAGAAAACCGAGAGGAAAACCCAATGACTATCTAACCGTTTAACCTGTCTCTTCCGACCCGCCCCCCAACCCCCAACAACCTCCAAGGACAAGCGACTGCCCCCCCCCCCCCCTCCCCCGCAGTAGGAACCTCCAGATATACGGCATTGATCACCCACACGTCTCGCGAGACAACACAAACTTCCTTAACAGTGCCAATAATGATGCCGTGGATCGCAAGAGGGGAGGGGGGGGGGGAGGCCATTCGACCATATAACTCCCACTCTAAAAACGCCGACTCGACCGCCGCTGCAAGTAATGTGAGAGAGTGGACCTGTTTTCGTTCTTCCTCTCTAAATGGACCGAAGGAGGAGGAGGAGGAGGAGGGGATGGAGTGATGAATTTTCGTTTTTATATTGAAAAAAACATCGATTTGTTATCATAACTTCGCTGGTTGTGGATCGACAGACTGGGGTTCGAGTCCCGCTCATTATATATTGAAGAGAACATCGATTTATTATCATAACTTCGCCGGTTGTGGTGGCCTATTTGGTAACGTCCCTGATTAGTGATCGCCGGACTGGGGTTCAAGTCCCGCTCATTTTATATTGAAAAGAGCATCGATTTATTATCATAACTACGTTGGTTGTGGTTATCATAACTTCACTGGTTGTGGATCGCCAGACTGGGGTTCGAGTCCCGCTCAGTTTATATTGTTTAAAAGGATCGATTTATTATCATACATTCGCTGGTTGTGGTGGCCTATCACCGGACTGGAGTTCGAGTCCCGATAATTATGTATTGAAAACAGCATCAATTTATTATCGTAACTTCGCTACTTATGGTGGCCTATTTGGTAACGTCCCTGATTGGTGATCACCGGACTGGGGTTCGAGTCCCGCTCATTTTATATTGAAAAGAGCATCGATTTATTATCATAACTTCGCTGGTTGTGGTGACCTATTTGGTAACGTCCCTGATTGTTGGTGATTGGTGATTGCCGGACTGGGGTTAGAGTCCTGCTCAAACTGGTTAGTTCCTTTAGTGTCTACAACTTTAGATGGGGGTATGGGGGAGCTTATAGTTCTACCTGCTGAGTTATCAGCAGCCAATGCCTGGCCCTCCTTGGTCCTAGCTTGGGTGGAGAGGGGACTTGGGCGCTGATCATATGTGTATTTGGTCAGTCTCTAGGGCATTGTCCTGCTTGATAGGGCAATGTCACTGTCCCTTGCCTCTGCCATTCACGAGTGGCCTTTAAGCCTTGAATAGAAGCTATTTGCTTTGTGTAGGACCATCTTTGTGGAATAGGTTTCCTTTACTATACCTTAAATCATTGCTGACTTCCTATCTTGAAATGTTGTATTAAAACTAATAATAATAATAATAATAATAATAATAATAATATTGTAAAAGTATGTAGGGATTAACAACAATAATAATAATAACAACAATGATAATGATAATAATCATAACTGAAAAACAAAACAAAAAGGTAACTGCTACAACCACCATTAACAATAATAAAAAAAAATAACAACAATGATGATAATAATCATAACAACAAAACAAGAACAAAAAAGGTCAAGGTCAGATTAAAATTCACATCCCAAGAAATTTCCCGCGACTTTGAAAAAAAAAAAAAAAGAATCTTGATACATCATCATCTCCCAAACCTTGAAATTCTTTCTGTATGCGTATACGCAACAGCCAAGGGAACGCAAGGTGAGGGAGACACCCTTTCGAAAGAGCAAAGTGATATTGCACAACACTTGGCCAAGACAATGGACCCTCTTCATCTTCACGTTGACTTAGGGAACGAAAATTCCAAGAGGCGCCCAAGAACAACTGAACATGGGTTGGGTAGGAATGATAAAAAAAGGATGAGGATGGCAAAAGGAGGCCAGGGATAGGATGTTAAGGATTGGGTGTTAAGCAAAGATTAGGAACGGGACGTGAGATAGGACCCTCTTCATCTGCCGTTGACTTAGGGAACAAAAATTCAAAGAGTCGCCTAAGAACAACAGAATATGGGGAGGGTAGGAATCTTGGAGGAAAAATAATCACCCCAGGTAGGAATGAAGAAAAAAGATGAGGATGGCAAAATGAGGCCAGGGATAGGATGTTAAGGATTGGGTGTTAAGCCAGGATTAGGAACGGGGCGTTAAGATAGGAGCAGGGATGGAGGAGGGAAAGGAAGAGGAGGAAGGATAATCTGGATAAGTAAACGTGAAGAACTGGAAATGATGATGATAAAATGATGCTATGGACGGGTCATTGCAAAAATATGAAGATGAAAAACATTATTAAAATGAAGTGGATGGAATAATCACGTTAAAAACACCTAGATAATGATGGAAACAAACATTAAAATGAAATGGATGGAATAATCACAATAAAAATACCTGAATAATGATGGAAGTAAAATATGGAAAAATAACATTGTGATTTATCCTAATGACTAAAAAAAAAATACTATAAAAAAAACCCATAAAGTTTTTGTTAATTGTCAAAACGGATACGGGAAATAAACCCAAGATGGTTCAGGATAATATTAATGGTTGGAAATAAGAAAAATACCGATAAAAAGAGATAAAAGGTTTAAATCTTAAGAGAAACCCAGGAAAAGACGAGGAATGAGAAAGATCAAGAGTAGGAAGAGAGGAAGGGAGGAAGAAAGGCTAAAGTAGAAAAGTAAGAACCGTCAAGATGATTAGTGGTATTAGAAACCACCAGAATATTAGAATTTGAAAGGTAATGAATAAGAAAATAAAAGTAAAAAGAAAGAAATACACATACATACTCTCTATGTATAGGAAAATTATTCTTTCCAATAATTAAAATTATACAATCCTGGTGTTAATATCAACACTGCAATAATTATTCAAAATTCTTCTATTGTATTGCTTGAGGGTACACTTGGGCACACCGGTCTCTCTTATTTCACTTCCTTTTGTTTTATGAAGTTTTTTTTTATAGTTTATATATGAAAGATTTATGTTATTGTTGTTACTGTTCTTAAACTATTTCATTTTAATTGTTCATTACTTCATTTGTAGTTTATTTACTTCCTTATTTCCTTTCCTCTCTGGGTTATTTTCCCTTTCTGGAGCCCCAGCTTTTCCAAGTAAGGTTATAGCTTAGCAAATAATAATAATAATAATAATAATAATAATAAAAACAATAATAAAAACAACAACAACAACAATAATAATAATAATAATAATAATAATAATAATAATAATAATAATAATAATAATAGGCAAATTAAACCATGATTTCCAAATTATTAGGTTTCTTTTTACCAGTCTCAATCTTTAGTACAATAACGCATTAAACAATCAGCAGCTAAACTAAAGGAAATATTTCATTAAAACCAAAAACCCGTGATTCGGTACATCAGATATTGCAATCTGAATGAGAAAAAGTGCGATAAAAATCTCCCTATTAACCTTTGACTTCGCGACACAATTTAAAGAGAGCCAGGTCAGCAGCCCTAGTAGTTTTATAGCCTTTGACCTCGGCTATTAGGAGAAATCCTCTCGACCGGGGGAAAATTACAGATAGCAGTGGGAATGGTAATAGCAGGGAGGAATAAGTGAAGTGATAAACCGTAGAAGTGGTACTATAAAAAAAAAAAAACGTCAAATAATACAAGTGATAATGATAAAAATAACATCTAAAGACATCTCTTCGATAATGATAAAAATATCTAATGACATCTCTGCGATAATGATAAAAATATTATCTAAAGACAATTCCTGTGCGATAATGACAAAATTAACTTACTAATAACATCTTCTCTACGATAATGATAAATATGACATTATCTGAAGACATTTTCTGTGCAATAATGCCAAAAATAACTAAAGACATCTTCTCTACGATAATGATAAAAATAACATTATCTAAAGAAACCTCTGCGATAATGATAAAAAACATTTAAAGACATCTCTGCGATAATGATAAAAATAACTATCTAAGGACATCAATAATGATAAAAACTTTATCTAAAGACATCTTCTCTGCGATAATGATAAAAACTGTATTATCTAAAGATATCTTCTTTGCTATAATGATAAAAATAATATCTAAAGACATATCCTCTGCGATAATGATGAAAATAACATTATCTAAAGACATCATCTCTGCAGTAATAATAACAATAACATTATCCAAAGACATGATCTCTGCAAAAATGATAAAATTAACATTATATAAAGACATCTTTGCGATAATGATATAAACCTGCTAAAGACATCTTCTCTACGATAATACAAAAAGCATTATCTAGAGATATCATCTTTGCAATAATGATAATAATAACCTTATCTAAAGACATCACTGCGATAATGATAAAAACATCTAAAGACAACTTCTCTACGATAATACAAAAAAGCATTATCTAAAGACATCTTTGCGATAATGATAAAAATAACATTATCTAAAGACATCTATTTTGCGATCATGATGAAAACAACATTATCTAGCGACATCTTCTTTGCGGTAATGATAAAAATAACATTATCTAAAGACATCTATTTTGCGATCATGATGAAAACAACATTATCTAACGACATCTTCTTTGCGATAACGATAAAAATAACATGATTTAAAGACATCTCTGCGATAATGATAAAAATAGCAGTATCTAAAATCATCTCCTCTGCGATAATGATAAGAATAGCATTATCTAAAGACATCCCCTCTGCTATAATGATAAAAATAACTACCTAAAGACATCTCTATACATTTCATAGCTGGAATGTTCAGTATGAAAATTAGTAACAAGGAGTAATAAAAGGATACGTAATATAACGCTTAGTAATAAGGAATGCTTTATAAATGCAATAGGGTGACACTTAACGGAACGTTTAATTAGCAAACTCATATAAAAGATTACTTTATAAAAGTAATAACTGAACAGTACATTTCGTTATAAAATTAGTAATAAAGATTATTTTACTCCATAAACGTTATTTATCATGACATGACGGATAACAACCTGAAAAAAATATCATTTATAGAAGTTAATTATGAATGAAAACCACCTATAGCGCCAGAGGCTGTATATAAAGGTAAAGGTGACTGGTTTTAGTTCCAGTTCCATAGATTAGATGCTCACCAGAACTTCAGACGGACAAGCCCAATCCTCCACTGTGGTGCCCAACCACAGCAATGGCCTCCCCAGTAAACAGCTTAAACTCACTGTCCCGGGCTGGGATCGATCTCCTGTCATGCGAAACGCTAGGCGAATATTTTACCACTGAACTAGCCAGGAAAGCAAATTGTGAGTTACAATACCACGATTCTTACCAGCTCGAACTTAGTTTTCTCACGGACCTTAAACTCGTCTAATTGACCTTAAGATTTGAAGGTCAATTTCTGTATTACTAAGGTAACACTTGGACAGTTCAGTGTCATTCACCTCCTCGGGTTCTTAGTAAACTTTTGGTTAATATGAACGACCTGTTATATCTTGAGAGATTTATGGCCCAGTCAGTGTGTAACATACGTCCGTACAGCAACAGAAACAAACCCATTCCTTAACACCTACATTTTTTTTTTGTCATAAGAGCAGTTCGATCTTCTACAACCTGAACATTTCCGTTTTTGTACGGACAAAATAATTCTACCTTTTCCTCTACCTTTGACCTTGTCTATATAACCTTGGGTGTAGGTTTACTTTATACCCTATAATCTTTAATAACGTTGGTAAATTATACAGATTTTTCTTGCATTATGAATAAGTTAAAAAAAGACAAGAATTTAATTCAGCTTTCTCCCTTTAAGCCTGACAGTTTAAATCGCCTTCCAACATTTCACACATCCTTAACATTTTCATAACATTGATACAAACACAAACTAGAAGACGTGTAACAACATTCCCAACTCCTCTTACGTTGGCGGAGGAAAACGTCCACTACGATCAAAATAATTTCATAATCTCAAATAATCATGACAAACACTAGCTTTAAGCTGATGACTTACATTACGTTGCCTCTGGCTAATACAGTAGTAACGTGTTCGTCTACCATTCGCATAGCAGCAGATCCATCCCAGCCCACATTGAGTTTAAGCTGTTTACTAGGGAGGCCACTGCTGTGGTTGAGCACCACAGTGAGGGGGTTGAGCTTGCCCGGCTGACGTTCTGGCGAGTATCTATTCTGATGAAACTGAACTGAAACCAAACACCTTTACCTTTTGATTTATTACCCCATTTTATCCATAACCCGAAAGACCCACGCCTTAAAAACGTAATGCTATAGTAACCTCATAAAACACCACATACTTCGGCCTGGTACAGTTGGTTTCATTAATTCCGGTACACTTCAAGGGAAGCTAAGGAGACATCAGTGTACCGGAATCAAATGAAGCCAACTGTACACCAATGGGAAGCTAAGAAGACATCAGTGAACCGGAATTAATGAAGCCAACTGTACACCAATGGGAAGCTAAGGAGACATCAGTGTACCGGAATCAAATGAAGCCAACTGTACACCAATGGGAAGCTAAGGAGACATCAATGTACCGGAATTAAATAAAGCCAACTGTACACCAATGGGAAGCTAAGGAAACATCAATGTACCGGAATTAATGAAACCAACTGTACATCAAAGGCTTCCTATCCTAATGGTCTATGCAAGATAATAATAGAAATTCTAATTTTTCTCATTTCAGAGTAATCAAATTACTCCAGAAAAGCCATTTGAAAAATAAATGCTTGGATTATTAGGTATGAATGAGTCCCCACCCCCACCCCCCTCATTCAAGCGGTGTAAAATCCATTTTCTACTCATTTTTATTCATTTCACTCGTTTGATTAGGGTCGAGGACCGCAAGTTCCTTAAAGACGTGCCGCTGGAGAGCTCGCAAACCACTTAAGTGATTGTTTTCAACGAGCACTATTCTCTCAGGAGTATGAATGAGAGAGAGAGAGAGAGAGAGAGAGAGAGAGAGAGAGAGAGAGAGAGAGAGAGAGAGAGAGAGACCCGATTTCTGAACTGATTCAAATAAAGGCAACATTGTGTAATGAAGAAGAAGAGAGAGAGAGAGAGAGAGAGAGAGAGAGAGAGAGAGAGAGAGAGAGAGAGAGAGAGAGAGAGAGAGAGAGAGAGAGAGAGAACCGATTTGTGAACTGATTCAAATAAAGACATAAGAAAAAAAAAAAAGTAAAAAAGACCAAATTACGAATATGACAACTCCATTCTAAGAAAAATTATTTTGTATCAAATAATATCATTTAAAAAACCAAGGCCGCAGACTTTATTTTTCATTTCTTTTTCACACAAGGTGCGATTTATAACTTCGTACATAAGTAACAACAATCCTTTTGCCACTGATGGAAAACCTTGGGAACACATAAAAAACAACTAAGTGAATCATTTTATGTGGTTGGGATGGAAGCAAGAGACAGACATACCACACTACAATTCATTTTATTACACCCTAAAAAAAAAAAGAAAAAAAAAAACACTTTACCATTGGATATATCTCATTTTACATAATATAGAATTGGATTACGAACGACTGCGTATTTAAATTACATGTCATTATTATTATTATTATTTTTATCATTATTATTGATACTACAAGCTAAGCTACAACCCTAGTTGGGAAAGCAGGATGCTCTAAGCCCAGGGGCTCCTAAAAGGAAAAATAGCCCTGTGAGAAAAGTGAAACAGGAAACAAATAAACCACTAGACATGTAAAGAACAATTAAAATAAAATATTTACAAGAGCAGCAGCAACATTAAATTCGATCTTTCAAATACAAACTATAAAGGCAAGATAGTAATCGCTTAGGCTCTAATATATTTCCTATCGCGAATTTATTGCAATGCCCCGAAGCTATAAATATTGAACAGATAAAAAAACGAGGGATTAGCAAAAAATAGTATTATTATATATTATTATTTATATATTATATATTATATATATATATATGTATGTATGTATATATATAAATACATATATATATTATACATATATATTATATATTATTATATAAATATGTTATATATGTTATACAAGTTGTTGTTGTTATTACTATTACTTGCTAAGCTATAACCCTGGTTGATAAAGCAGGATGCTATAAGCCCAGGGCCCTCAACAAGGAAAATACCCCAGCGAGGAAAGGAAACAATGAAAAATAAAATATCTTAAGAACAGAAACAACATTCAAATAAACATTTCCTATATAAACTATAAAAAAATGAGGATTAATAGAATTGCACAGAATGAAGAGTTGACGAAATGCAATTAGTTTGGTTGGAGTTCTATTTCGGATGTATTAGTTTACATAACGGAGTCCAGCTTTGACCATTGATGGAACTGCATGAGTGATGAGAGAGAGAGAGAGAGAGAGAGAGAGAGAGAGAGTAAACCAAATAACGGAATTTCGATATTCACAACCTATCTCTAGATTAATTAATCTTAATCAGATGAAATACAATTCTGTTATTTTCATTTTGAAGAGAACAGCCAACGGTATAGAGATCCTATATTTTCATTCTGAAAAGAACCACCAACAGTATAGAGATCCTATATTTTCATTGAATTAAAACATTATACCGGTACGAGTATGTATGTATGTATGTATGTATGTATGTATGTATATATATATATATATATATATATATATATATATATATATATATATATATATATATATATATATATATATATATATATATATATATATATATACATATATATATATATGAAATGAAAGATGATTGTAGGCATTCCAAAGCTTAAAATGAATTAAATGCAGATAGCTCTAATGATACACGCGAAAGTTAAGATGCTTAAGGACGAAAATTATTGGATCGTAAAAATCTCATGCGTTACTTAATCAAGTTTAGTAACGCTGTAATCAAAAGCTGGAAATGTGACAAAAATAAATCTTATATTATTAACCTTTTAAGAATACAATGACAAAATACTTATAGAAAATACTTGGACACCTGGTTGGTGTAAATTACACTGGCTTAAGCCAACACAAGACCTTGCCCGGGACCTTGCCTAAGTATGGAAAAGTATTAACGGGCAAAGAGTTCATATATAGACCTCTAAAGGAATAACCTTGATGTTATAGCACCAGGTAAATCAGAATATACCAAGTCCAGGCAATTACTAGACTTGAGAGTAGCCTCACTTATGCTTTGCTCACCTGATTCAGAAGTAAAGTCAAAAGAGGCGATATATAATTTTAACCATTCCCAATGTTGAGCACCAAAATCACCAACAAGCACAAAGGGGGCAATTCTATCATCTCCTTGTATCTTACCCATAGTGGATAGAGGGACAATACCATGTAAAATCATACAATTGTAGAACAAATAAAATTGGTTATGCCTATCACAATCCCTTTCTTGTAACGAAAACAAAGAAAATATTTTTCACATATAAAAATTTTCGTTATGTAATGACACTAGTAATAATTTCAATGAGGAGAGAGAGAGGAGAGAGAGAGAGAGAGAGAGAGAGAGAGAGTTACACGGGAAGGGTGGAAAAAATTATACATATACATATATGTGTATATATAATGTATACATATATATATGTGTATATATATAATGTATATATATATATATATATATATACATATATATATATATATATATAATGTATATATGTGTATGTAAATATATATATATATATATATATACACACATATATATATAATGTACATATATTTGTATATATACATATATATTATGTGTATATACAGTATATATACATATATACATATATATATACTGTAAATAAATATACAATATATATATATAGAGAGAGAGAGAGAGGAGAGAGAGAGAGAGAGAGAGAGAGAGAGAGAGAGGAAATGTTTGTCAGAAAAACCTCCCCAACTCAGATAACCAGTAAAGTCCGAACAAAATCAGCGAGAAATGGCTGAAATAACGAGAACCGAGAGCGCTGCTGTCAATGGGAAATGCTCGTCTCCAAAAAAAACGAATATTGCAATTTTCTTCGGCCACATTTTGAAATTGCGAATGGTTCTGCACAACCCGCTGAGGAAGTCAAAAAAAATAAAGAGATGGCGAGAGAGTTTTACCTCTCTCTCTCTCTCTCTCTCTCTCTCTCTCTCTCTCTCACACACACACAAAGAGTCTATCTGTGTGAACTGTATCCAAGATCAAGAAATTATCTAAAAAAAATATATGTAACAACTAAAACAATTCTCTCTCTCTCTCTCTCTCTCTCTCTCTCTCTCTCGAGAGAGAGAGAGAGAGAGAGAGAGAGAGAGAGAGAGAGGATGTCTGTTTGTGTGAAATGTATCCTAAGATCAAGAAATCATCTGAAAAATATATGTAACAATTAAAAAAATCTCTCTCTCTCTCCTCCGAGTCTGTGGGTGAACAGTATACCCTAAGCTCAATACACTATCTAAAAAATAAATAAACAAAAAAATAAAAAAAAAACTCTTTAATTTATCATGACACACTTATTAAAAAAATATTCACCCTTACGAATACATGAATGACAGAGCATGGTTCCGTAGAAAAGATCATTATTTCTCCAAGGCTGTTTAGTAGTTACATAAATTAATAAATGAATTCAAGGAGTGAATAATTAACTGCGAGCTTGAGAGATATCAGAAGGGCTTATGCACGAAATGTGAAGTGGCTCGTATTTGCATACGCGAACGTTAACTGTCGATTGCAAAGAGAAGTTGCAAACAATGACGAAAGAGTTGAAAAGTTCTTGCAAAGAGAAGTTGCAGACAACGACGAAAGAGTTTAAAAGTTCTTGAAAAGATAAGTTGCAAATAATGAAGAATGTTTAAAAGTTTATGCAAATAGAGAAAGTTCGATAAAATAATCTTACCAGGATCAAGAGAACGAAAGATAACTGAATGATGATATGGATATTTGAAGAATGAAGTAATATGTTTCTATCGGTAACTTAAAGTGAATGATATGGACACTGATGATAGTAGAACAGTTGTGAGAGATAGGAAAGTGTACCAACCGTGTGTCACACGATCGTACATAGTTCATTTTGTGTATATATTATGCTTGTATCTTTGCTCTCCCCTCGCACTAAAATGTACCTGAAAAACATGTCTGTTTTTCTCATCGGTAACGGTGTAGATTTTTGAACAAGAAATTTCCTGTTGCCTTGAGCTTTTGTATATAGAGTGTTCTATAATAAACTCACTCAGTTGCTTTTATCCTGTCTTTGAGTCACAACCTTCTCTCGGCCCGTGACATTGGTGACCCCGGAGTGACTCGCTCCTCTCGCCTCCTCCCCACCCCTCACCTTTACTATGACGCCCTCAAAACATATCTTCTGCAGCAGTACTCGCCGTCACCAGCCGCCCGAATAGTAAGGCTTTCTCAGCTCTCTCAACAACCGTTGGGGGACCAAAGGGCTTCGCTCGCCCTCTGTGAAATGACCAGTATCACTCGCCTGCAACCTGCCGCGGACGGCTCGCCTCGTGATGTGAACCTACTTCGTGCCCTTTGGGTAAGCCGTTTACCCAAACCTGTAAGCGCTGCCATACCCGACATCGATAGTTTACCCATAAAGGACTTGATGACCAAAGCCGACGCCCTTATGGACAGCCACTTCATGACCTTCAAAACCTCCATCAACGCTTCCACTCATGACGAAGAGGACACCTATTCAATTTTAACTGAAGCTGACGTGAATGTCGTATGACACACACGCCTATGAATGCCGTAGGACACACCTATGAATGCCGTAGGACACGCCTATGAATGCCGTAGGACACATACCTACCCCGTGACGAGCCGGAGCGGCAACAAAGCCACCCATCATCCACTTCTCGCTCGCGTCCCCAACCAACAACTTCTACAACCACTCACTCCCGTTAATCGGCGCAGTTTTTGCTACTACCACTCCAGATTCAGGGCGCCCTATTTAACATGTACAGTATGTCATTTTTAGGCGGGGAAGCCATGTACCAACTGTGTGTCACACGATCATACATAGTTCATTTTGTGTATATATTATGCTTGTATCTTCGCTCTCCCCTCGCACTAAAAAGAACCTGAAAAGACATGTCTTTTTTTCTCATCGGTAACGGTGTCGATTTTTTAACAGGAAATTTCCTGTTGCCTTGAGCTTTTGTATATAAAGGAGAGTGTTCTATAATACTCGCTTTTATCCTGTCTTTGAGTCACAACCTTCTCTCGGCCCGTCACAAAAGACAAGAAGAACTGTGCCTTAATAAAATCAAGTAAGAACACATAGGAAGTAGAGTCGTATTATCCCCGACTCTGACTTGACTGAAGGACAAGGGGCCCACCAAGAGCAGGGGGCTCATACAATTTCTTGTTATTCTAGTGTAAAATAATAAAACTTATTTACTTCATTTGTAGTATTATTGTAATGAATTGTACGAAAGTAGACCGTGAAATTCCCGAGGGGGGGGTTCGTTGGGGGATGACTAGGGGCCCGTAGAAGCTCGAAGCCTTTATAAAGTACTGATAAGTAGTGTGTGTTTTAACTCTGATATGAATCTTGAATAAAGTCTGTAAAAGCTGAAAAGGTAACCTGTACAGTTAAGAATATAAGTTATACGATATATATATATATATATATATATATATATATATATATATATATATATATATATATATATATAAAATCCTATGAATGAATTGCAATGGAAATAAATATTGAACAATGATGCACTTATACTCTAGTCCTTTGGGCTCAGTCACCGAATTCCTGCACTTAATAATTTCCGAAGATATTGACCCAGTTAGCTTATATGTAACTCTTTGCAAATACAGTCATTTGTGTCTTGGATGCATGTTTTCAATTCTCGATATAAAACAAAATTCCTGTCGTTAACTTTCCGTCTAATTGATAAGACCAGCATTTTACAAGAAACGCATTGTTTTTCCTCTGTTCTATTTCAAGATACTTTTTTCATTTGTTCTCTCATATCAATACTTATAGGACCTTACTACGTATCTACTTTTTCATTTTAAATTTATTACGTAATTTCGTCCATGATTCTCTTTACATCAATAAAAGCATCCTCTTCTTTTCTTTTCATTTGCTCTCAGACACAGTTTGGAAGAATTTGCCTGACAATAGTAATACATTCTAGTGATCGATACTTATATAGGATAAATGTTCTAGGGCTGTACACTATTTTGCACTAGGAAAGAATGTCTTTCTTGTAGAACCATTATATACAGCCACACGCCGTTTCTACGCACTATCACTCAATCAAAACAATGAATAAAAAGTCCCATTTCACCATTTACAGTAGGTAAGACCTCTGCATAGTGGGAGACTCGGTTAACACATTCATGTAAGCTATACCCCGGAGAATATAACAAAAATATACTTTCCGACATAATACCTGTCGTGTTGCTAACATTTTGTCATAGCTAACTAAATGCCAACTCATGTAACCTGCATAAAAAAGAAAACAGAATAGAGAAGAAAAAATACTTTCAATAAAAAAAAACGCAGGTACCTGTAAGAGAAAAAAAAACCATAGGTACCAGTAAGTAAGAAAACAATATAAAAACCCCAGGTACCCGTAAGAAAAAACCGCAGGTACCCGTAAGAAAAAAAATCGCAGGTACCCGTAAGAGGAAAAAAAACCGCAGGTACCCGTAAGAATAAAAACCGCAGGTACCAGTAAGAAAACAAACCGCAGGTACCCGTAAGAAAACAAACCGCATGTACCCGAAAGAAAAAACCCACAGGTATCCGTTAGAAAAAAAAAACCGCAGGTACCCGTAAGAGAAAAAAAATGCAGGTACCCGTAAGAAAACAAACCGCAGGTACCCGTAACAGAAAAAAAACCGCAGGTACCCGTAAGAAAAAAAAACCGGAGGTACCCGTAAGAAAAAAAACCGCAGGTACCCGTAGGAAAAAAAAACCCACAGGTACCCGTGAGGAAAAAAAACGCAGGTATCCGTAAGAGGAAAAAAACGCAGGTACCCGTAAGAAAAAAAATCGCAGGTACCCGTAATAGAAAAAATCGCAGGTACCCGTAAGAGAAAAAAAACCGCAGGTACCCGTTAGAAAAACAAACGCAGGTACCCTTAAGAAAATGCAAAATAATTAAATGAAACAAGAATCAATAAAACGAAAAGCCAAACAATACAAAATTCTTAATACCACAAAAT
>NC_090750.1:86643195-86645695 GCF_036898095.1 Palaemon carinicauda
TCTAACAGACATTAAAAGGAAGCAACAGCTATTTATGTTAAATAATTAGCTATTTAATGAACATGCGGTAAATTTTTCGATATACATTAAAATATTTTTTCATATGCATTAAAATATATAATTTTAATATCCACTAAAATATATATTATATGAATTAAAATATATAATTTTAATATGCACTAAAATATATATTATATGAATTAAAATATATAATCTTTTACGCATTAAAATATATAATTTTTATATACATTAAAATGTATAATCTTATATACATTAAAATATATAATTTTATATGCATTAAAATATATAATTTTATATACATTAAAATATATAATTTATATACATTAAAATATATAATTTTTATATTAATTGAAATATATAATTTTATATACATGAAAATATATAATTTTATAAACATTAAAATATAAAATTTTTATATTCATTAAAATATATAATTTTATATACATTAAAATATATAATTTTATAAACATTAAAATATATAATTTTTATATTCATTAAAATATATATTTTTATATGCATTAAAATATATTTCTCACATGAATAAAAATATATAATTTCTATATGTCACAGCTGAAAAATTCAAACCCAGTATCCGATAGAGAGGGAGAGAATATGAACTGGTTTGTGGAGTGATTCAAAATAAAGGCAAAATAATGAAAAAAATAAATAAAAAAGACCAAATTAGGAATATATATCTAGTAATATGACCATTTCATTCAAGGAAAAATTATTTCGTTCCGTGATTTAATCAAGGGGCTATATAAACTAGCACCCTTACACACCCTTACATGCGTGTAAAGTACACAGAATAAATACACGAACGTACACAGCGACCTTATAAGCCGAACGTAAAGTAAGAAAAATTATTTTCCTATGTGTTTTAACCAAAGGGTTATATAGACTGGCATTCTGATATATACATACAATAATTTATATACAACAAAAATATACGAACGTACACAGTGAACTTATATGTCCAACGTAAAGTAAGAACAATTAATTTGCTCCTATGTTTTAATAAAAGGGCTATATAGATTAGCATTCTGACATATACTGTACATACAAAATATACGCAGTAAAAATATACGAACGTACACAGGGACCTTGTATGTTGAACGTAAAGTAAGAACAATTATTCAGCTTCTATGTACTATAATCAAAGGGCTATATAGATCAGCATTCTAATATACACATACAGTATACACAGTACAAATATACGAACGTACACAGGGAACTTGTATGCCGAACGTAAAGTAAGAACACTTATTTTACTCCTATATATTATAATCAAAGGGTATTTAGACTAACATACATACATACATACATATATATATATATATATATATATATATATATTTATATATAAATATATATATATATATATATATATATATATATATATATATATATATATACAGTAGAAATATAAAAACGTACACAGAGAACTTGTATGCCGAACGTAAAAGACCTAAGTTTTGATCTCCCGCTCGGCTGTATATGCCGGGCAATCTGAACGTACGAACGAACGAACGATCTCTCGCAAAAGGAAAGCGCAGATACTTCAAACAGGGTCCAGACATAAACAAACACCAAACGACGACTTCCAGTAACAAAAGACGACAAGAAAGTCCGCTGAACACAATACCTCCAGAAACCCACATCGCCGGAGATAAAAAATAAAAGAAAATAAGTGAAAACAGAGGGGCTACGAAAAATGTAATAAAAGCAAAACAATTGTAAAGGGTAAGATCAGTACTAAAACCAACTATTGAAAGGAAAATAATCAATAAAAAAAATAACTGAAAATAGAAAGGCTACAAGAAATACAATAAAAGAAAAGGAAAAGTTTTAAACGAGAAATTTTGAAAAGGATAAGACCAGCACTATAACCAACTATTGAAGTGGAAAAATAAATTTATAAAAAGAAAATAATTGAAAACTGAAAGACTACGAGAAATACAATAAAAGAAAAGGAAAAGTTTTTAAACAAGAAAATTTTGAAAAGGTGAAGTTCAGCACTATGAACCACACCATTGATGTGAACAAAAATATAAATAAAAAGAAAATAATTGAAAACAGAAAGGCTACGAGAAGAAACAAAAGAAATGGATAAATAAAAAAAAAATGAAAAGGTTAAGATCATCTCCATGACCCCAACTATTGAAGTGAACAAAAAATACATAAAAAGAAAATTAATGAAAACAGAAAAGCTACAAGAAGAAATAACATAAAAATGATAAATGAAACAATTGTAAAGATTAAGATCAGCAAAACCAACTATTGAAATGAACAAAACATGAGACAAAAAAAAAATCTTGATGAAATACCTAATGGGTTTGACATTCGCTCCTTTACCACCACCCCCCCACCCCCACCCCCTCTATCCACCCGAGGAGAGAGAAGTGGAATAGAATTGAGCTGTAAAAGAGGCGAGATAAGTTAAGAGATAAATTACCCAGGAGAGAGAGAAAGCAGGAAG
>NC_090750.1:86647413-86649913 GCF_036898095.1 Palaemon carinicauda
CCACACCATTGATGTGAACAAAAATATAAATAAAAAGAAAATAATTGAAAACAGAAAGGGCTACGAGAAGAAACAAAAGAAATGGATAAATAAAAAAAAAATGAAAAGGTTAAGATCATCTCCATGACCCCAACTATTGAAGTGAACAAAAAATACATAAAAAGAAAATTAATGAAAACAGAAAAGCTACAGAAGAAATAACATAAAAATGATAAATGAAACAATTGTAAAGATTAAGATCAGCAAAACCAACTATTGAAATGAACAAAACATGAGACAAAAAAAAAATCTTGATGAAATACCTAATGGGTTTGACATTCGCTCCTTTACCACCACCCCCCCCACCCCCACCCCCTCTATCCACCCGAGGAGAGAGAAGTGGAATAGAATTGAGCTGTAAAAGAGGCGAGATAAGTTAAGAGATAAATTACCCAGGAGAGAGAGAAAGCAGGAAGTCGAGTGTATCCATCAGGTCAGCTGTCAACCATCATAGAGCATTACCCGTCTCCAAGGGGAAAGGGCAAACAAGAGGAATGGAAGGGAACCTCTCTCTCTCTCTCTCTCTCTCTCTCTCTCTCTCTCTTTCTCTCTCTCTCTCCTTTGATTTATTTCTCATGCTGGATATGTATGTCTCATGGTTCAATTTTCCACTTGTCTTTGTATTAATAATCTTGTCTAAATACTCTCTCTCTCTCTCTCTCTCTCTCTCTCTCTCTCTCTCTCTCTCTCTCCTTTGTTTCTTATTTATTTCTCAATCTGGAAAAGTATGTCACATCCTTCATTTTTCCGCTTGTCTTGGTATTAATCATCTTACTAAGAAAAAAAACAAACATTTGTAGCACCTCGGATACATTCATGACAAACAAATAGAAAAACATGAAATAAAATGTGAAGAAAAGAACATCAACGTCTCTTAAAAAAGCAATTTCTTTAAATGTCTCCGCTGAATATAAAACAAACCACCAAGACAATCTGAGCAGTTTAATATGAAAAAATGGCAAAATATAAAAGAACATTTGAGCAAAGACTCATGAATGCAATACAATAGAAAATACGATTTAATCTCAATCAAAAGTATATCATCTACTTGTTTAATCAATGTCGTTCTGGTAGATTTAAAATCTATTGTATAGGGTCAGAGAATCAATGAGATTCGTTACCATTTCACAGAAATTTAATTAGTTTCCTCGATACAATGTTTCTTTCAAATGAGAATTGTACCTTTTCTGTTCCATTAATAGGTGACAGGACAACCGTAAGCCTTTACATATGTATATGTATATGTATTCTGTATATGTGTATGTATATATACACACACACACACACACACATATATATATATATATATATTTATGTACGTGTGTGTATATATATATATATATATATACAGTATATTTATATATATATATATAATATATATATATATATATATTATATCATACATACATACATAAAACAACAATTAACAAATGCAGCCGTATCTAGTCTCCTCTTGGACAAAGGCCTAAGACATATCTTTAGTTATGTCTGGGGTTTGGCTAGTTTCATACCACGTAAGTAAGTGCGGATTGGTGATGGTGGGAGATATTCGTCTTTGCGAATCATGGCGATACGAAAAATCCTTTCACTACGTTAAGGTATCCCCACTCAGAAAGGGACTGTCATGCGCATATATATATATATATATATAGCCTATGTGTGTGTGTGTGTTTGTGTGCGTGCGAGCATTTTTATGTATGAATGTATGTATGTATGTGTATATATATTATATATATGTGTGCGCGCGTTTGTGTATTCTTCTTAAAAGTGAATACAACTATCATATTTTGTACTAACATTACTGTCACATGAAAAAGTATTATTCCTAATGTTTGTTACATATTTATTTATTTAAATTTTTGGAGGTAATTAAAAACATAATCTTTATTCAGAATGATATAGACGAGATTACAATGTATAACAAAAATTAATAAAGTTTTTTTAAACTACATGATTTTGTATTCATTATGAATTCATTTGTAAAGGAAATACGGTATATATATATATATATATATATTTATATATATTTAAATATATTTACATATATATATATATATATATATATATACACACATATATATATATATATAATATATTAAAATGTTTTCGATGCAGCTCAGAATACATATTGTACGTGTTATCATGAGAAGTTAGAATTTCCATATATGAAAATGAAACAGGAAAAAAATGCGGGAGTTGAATTAAATAAAAAGAAGGAACTATGTCACTCGAATTTAAATGAAGTTCCAGCCACGTCGCAGGACTGAGACTATATTTTATACATGAAACGACTAATAGAGGGAAACAAAATTAGTTTTAACCAAAAAAATTACCAAGAAATTCCCTTTTTTAAGATAAGATAAAACTAAGAGGGGAAACAGAATTAATTTCAAACCAAGAAAACTACAAAGAAATTCCCCTTTTAGAAGTTAAAATAAAACAAACAATAGAATAGAAACAA
>NC_090750.1:86659913-86669913 GCF_036898095.1 Palaemon carinicauda
ATACATACATATATATGTATATATATTATATACACACACACACATATATATATATATATATATATTATACATATATATATATACACATATATATATATATACAACGGATTTTGAGCGAAGCGAAAAATCTATTTTTGGGTGAGATGGCCATGTCGTCCTGATGGAAGTTCCTATAGGGTAGCTTCCTAGGGTATATTACAACTACGGCGATATTCCCAGAGAATTTACCTTAAGGTACCAGAATTCTAACTCCTGGAGCGAATATCCCTCCTGAAAGGGATATCGCGACATATCAGAGGACGTATTCTTGACACGCCACATGGCAATCTGCACCCTGACAGAGATTTCGTCTCGTAGGAGCAATTGGCAAGAAACGAATTCGGGAAAGAAAAAGGGGGAGCCGCTCACAAGGCTCCTTATCTCCCGTTTGTAAGCGTGCCTGGCGCCAATCCTGGCGCCATCTGTATTCCTTGTAGCGTACACGAGGTGCTACAGATACTGTATGTAGGGAGGGGTCCTACAGCCCTTTCTAGAAAGGCAAGGGCGGGTCCATCAGGACGACATGGCCATCTCACCCAAAAATAGATTTTTTGCTTCGCTCAAAATCCGTTTTTTGGGCTCAAGCCATGTCGTCCTGATGGAAGTATACCAGAGCATTACTGTATCTGTGGATTCTCAGAACGTGCCGTACTCCCCGGAAGTAATTTTTCCCGGTCGACTAGACCTAGAGACCTAAGATGTTACCGTTATACATCTTTTCAACTAACTATAACCCATGTTAGAGCTTCCTGCCCCCTACAGGGAAGAGTCCTATTAGACTCTGGGAAGGTCTCGAAGAGTACATATACCTATGTATGACTACCAAGCAAGCTAATATAGTGGTCTCACCCTATATTAAGTAAAGCATAGTTTGTAAAGAACCACTGCGTCAATATGAAATATCGACCAGTAATCCGCACAATACTTGTATTGGACAAAGGTTTATATCCGCATAGGAAGAAACTAGTAAAACCGCCCTCGTCCCTTTATGGGACGGAGTCCTCCCGTTAAGGGAATCATAAACCAATGCAACATAGCTTGCATAAAAGAACAATTCTATTAGAATTATCCCAGATAAGGTACATAGAATAAATGCTCAATTATACCAATGAATTGACACAGGTGAAAGAGACGCAAGGTTCTCAAGAACAAGTTTATTGACAGACAATAAATAGACAGGTTAACAACATATATATATATATATATATATATATATATATATATAAAGAGAATAACCCCAAAACTTTAAGCATAAGTATGATAGTAAACAGAACTTGTTTATCTGAAAGAAAAAACATCAAATGCCACTTTTTTAAGATACCGAGGTATCAAGTCATAAAAGTCTGTATTACAAATCAATCACATTAGCGTTAGAAACGCTCGGCACACATGTCTGCACTTATGCTAGGTTCACCTTTGGAAAAGGAACAGTCTATGTGGGCACTCGGTGCCCTCATTTAGTTTGTAGTACAGTATGTACCTACACTCTCACCCTGGACTTAATCGTCCCAATTAAGACCGCTGTTCCTCGCAGAGTTAAACAGTAGGGTTAACAACACGACCCACTGCTACCACAGATCTCTTTAGTTCCTCTACTTGCTTCGCATAGTGGCGAAAGAACACTCTGGAAGACTTCCAGCCAGTGTATGAACGGATATGTTCAAAGTCCATACAATTAAAGAAATTTAAGGATGAGGCAACTTTCCTCGGATCGTGACCTGCGGGTGTACTGTCAGGATCCGCTCTGCGAATAAAATATGTGATTTTCGCTCTGAGTTGATTCAGAGATAAATTTGAGCCTGATGTTTCTCCCCTGAATAGTTGACCACCCTTGAAGTCTAAAGTTCTACGAAGATAGACCTTTAGGCATTCTACTGGACATAGAGATGCATCTTCTTTCAGAGGGCAGATTCTCCAGGGACCCCACCTGTTGGTGGGTAACTCATTCTTGGCGAGAAACGTAGGATCCGGAAACAGGTTCAGTTCCCCCCCATCCAGGAACTGAACACGACCTGCCTCTCTCGAGAGGGCTACGATCTCACTAACCCTGGCCCCGGACGCGAGTGCAAATAGGAAAATAACTTTTTGTGTCAAATCCTTTAACGCACATTCTTCATTGCTCAACAGAGAAGCAAAATGAAGAACTTTGTCTAAAGACCATGAAATGGGCTTTGGAGGTGCTGAAGGTCTGAGCCTAGCGCAGGCTTTCGGAACTTTATTAAAGATCTCGTTACCTAGGTCGACCTGGAAGGCATATAGAATGGGTCTCGTCAAAGCAGATTTACACACTGAAATCGTGTTAGCTGCCAACCCTTGACCATGGAGGTGGATGAAGAAAGATAAGCAGAAGTCTGTCGAGATCTCCTGCGGATTCTTCGCCTTGACAAAGGCCACCCATTTTCTCCAAGATGACTCATATTGCCTTCTAGTAGATTTGCACTTATATTCCTCCAGGAAGTCTATGCTGGCTTTCAAAATCCCGAAACGCTTTCTCACCGCAAGGGAGAGAAAATCATGAGCTGCAGGGTCCGGGTTTTCTGTAATGAAGCGCAGACAGTCGACTTCTGGACTCGCTGGGTCAGAACTGGATGTGGTAGCGGCACAAACTTCAGATGTAGTTCCAACGCCAAGGGGAACCACATGCTGTTCGGCCACTTGTGGGCCACTATTGCCGCTACCCCCTTGAAGGATCTCAGTTTGTTGAGGACCCTCAACAGAAGGTTGTGAGGGGGAACAGATAAATCCTGGACCATCTGTTCCAGTCGAGGGACATCGCGTCCACTGCTTCCGCTAAGGGGTCCTCGTACGGGGACACGAACAGGGGCAACTTCTTGTTGTCTTTCGTCGCAAAGAGGTCTATCTGCAGTTCTGGGACTTGATTCAGAATGAAGGAAAATGATCCTGCGTCTAAGGACCATTCCGACTCTATCGGTGTGAACCTGGATAGAGCGTCCGCTGTCACGTTGCGGACTCCTTGAAGGTGAACTGCCGACAGGTACCACTTCTTCTTTTCCGCCAATCGGAAAATGGCCAACATCACCTGGTTGAGAGGTGGTGACCTCGACCCTTGTCGATTCAAGCATCTCACAACTACCTCGCTGTCCATCACCAATCTTATGTGGATCGAGTGACGCGGGGAGACTTTCTTTAAGGTAAGGAGCACTGCCATAGCTTCTAGAAAGTTTATGTGAAAGGTCCTGAATAGCTTGGACCAAGACCCCTGGACTTTTTTCCGATGAGAGTGACCTCCCCATCCCTCCTTTGAGGCGTCTGAGTGATAATCGTCACCGACGGGGGAGGTGGCTGAAGAAGAACCGACTTCTTTAGATGTCTGGCTTGGGACCAAGGCCTGAGAAGAGTACGTAGCCGAGACGGCACTGGTCTTCTAAGATCTCTTCGCGTGTTTGATGCAAACCTTCTCCAAACTCCGGTTGCATCCTTTAGCTGTGCTCTTAGCACTGGGTCTGTCACCGAAGCAAACTGGAGAGAGCCTAGTACCCTCTCCTGTTCGCGTCTTGATATCCTTTCGGAATCTAGAAGTCTCTTGACAGAACCCGCTATCTCCTTCCTTTTCTTCGCCGGGATGGAGAAACGGTGTGACAAAAGGTCCCAGTGGATTCCCAGCCACTGGAACTTTTGAGATGGAGAAAGTAGAGACTTTTTTCTGTTGATCTTGAAGCCTAGGTACTCTAGGAACTGGATCACTTGACTGGAAGCTTGCAAGCATTCTGTCTCGGATGCTGCCCACACCAGCCAGTCGTCCAGGTAGGCTACTACCTGAATTCCCTTTAGGCGTAATTGTTTGAGAGCTGTGCTCGCAAGCTTCGTGAAAATCCTTGGGGCTATGTTTAGCCCGAATGGCATGGCTCTGAAGGTGTATAGTCTCCGTTGTAGGCTGAACCCTAGGTAGGGGGAGAGTCGACGGCTGATTGGAATGTGCCAATAGGCGTCTGACAAGTCTATAGAGACTGAGTATGCCCTCTTGGGCAGTAAGGTCCTTATGTGTTGCAGTGTTAGCATTTTGAATTTGCAATTCACTATGAACTTGTTGAGTGGCGACAAGTCCAGAATGACTCTGAGCTTTTCCGAGTCTTTCTTGGGAACACAAAACAGCCTCCCTTGGAATTTGATGGACTTCACCTTTCGGATCACATTTTTCTCCAACAGTTCTTGAACATACTCCTCCAGAACGGGGGTGGAGTGCTGTACCAGCTCCAGCCCAGTCCATTCTTGAGAAGGCTGTGGGCCCAGGGATCGAAGGTCCATCGATCCCAAAATTTCAGCAGTCTCCCTCCTACCGGTATCATTTCACTTGGACTGCCGTCCTGAGGTCTTGCCTCCCTGACCACGACCACCCCTGAATCCCCTTCCCCTTGAGGGGCGCCTAGACGAGCCTCTGGCTGCTCCTCTAGGCTTTGCTCGAAAGGAAGAAGACTGTCCTTCGAACGTTGGGGTGAATGCTGTGGACTGAGTCGGCACAGCCTGGGGTACCCACTGAAAAGTGGACGGGGTTTGTGCCACCATCTGGGGCACTGGAGGCAATGGCAATTGCAGTTGCTGTTGCTGTCTAGAGGGCTTGGCTGGCCGAGACGGTAGCCTAGTCCTCATATTCTTCCTCTTTGGTTGAGGACCCTCAACCGGGGAAGACTTTCTTTTGATAGCCAGGCCCCACTTCTGGAGAAGGTTTCTATTCTCCACGGCGGCCTTATCAACAACTTCTTTGACCACATCGGTAGGGAAAAGGTCTTTTCCCCAAATGTTGGAGGAGATTAATTTCCTTGGCTCGTGCCTCACCGTAGCCCCGGTGAACACGAACTCCCTACAAGCTCTCCTCGCCTTGACGAAGCCATAAAGGTCCTTCGTCACCGTGGCCAGGTGAGTCTTAGCCACCACCATGAACATTTCATGGACCTTGGGGTCACTTGCCATCGTCTCAAGAGTAGTCTGAAGAGACATTGAGGCAGCCAGTCTTTCTTTTGTCTCAAACTCTCTTCGCAAAAGAAAGTCAGACAGCTTGGGGAGGTCCTCGCCGAATTGCCGTCCGGCAATATCAGCCTCCAACTTACCCACTGAGAACGTCAGATGGACGTCCTTCCAGTCCTTGTTGTCCATAGGCAGGGCCAGCGACAAGGGTTTACACTCCTCCAGGGAGGGGCAAGGCTTGCCGGCCTCGACTGCTTTTAGGACAGCCGCAAACCCTCTCTGTAAAAAGGGGAAGGCTCTAGCAGGAGAGGACACAAAGGATGGGAGCTTCTTGCTCAATGCAGCTACCTTCGAGTTAGAGAAACCCCTCTCCTTCATCGAGGATGAAAGTAGAGCTTGAGCCTTAGCATGGTCCATCACTATGACCTCCTTCGGCTCTGTCTCCTCCTTTGAAGCTGGTTCCTTTCTCAACCGGACATAACAGTCCGGATATGATGCCTTGCTGGGCCAGAATTCCACCTCCTCTAGGGGAACTGAGCCCAGCTTATCCGAGATGACGATCTTCCCAGTCGTCATCGGCATGTGCTCAGCATACCTCCATGGGTTAGCATCTGAGCACAAGGGAAGGTCTTTCACACTGAGCCTTTTCTGGGGCCCACGTGATTCTGCAAGGCACTGCATCCGCAGTTCCATAGCAGCCGCCTTCTCCTGATTTTCCTTCTGCATTTGCTGGATCATTCCAACAATCGAAGAGAGGGCCTGTCCCAGCTCTACTGGGAGACCGGCCGATGTTGAGGGAATAGGCTCCGGAATCTGAACCGGAGTAGCCGACACCTCGTCGACCTCTTCCTCTACGATGTCCGGGGCTTGAACTTCATCCTGGCCTTCTGCCAGGAGGTCTTCTTCCAAACGCTCGTCCACGTCAGACATCCTGTCATCTAACTGGATGTCTTGCATCGCGACCGCGACTTCAGCATCCACCTGGATCTGACTTTGGGGATCTCCTCTTGAGGCTGGGGAATCACTGCATCAGCTGATGCCTTAGGGAAAAGATACGCCCTTATCTTCTCACTTGGAAGATAAGGGCCAGAGGTGTTCTTTTGGAAGCCCCTTACCCAGGTACGAAGCTTCTCCCTTGCTATATCCCTTGATTCCGCCGTCCTAGGGGAATCAAAGGCCTCAGTAATCAGGTTAGTGCACACAGTACATACCTGAGGGTCCCAATACTGGAGATCATCCTTGGAGACAGCGCATGCTGCGTGTCTCCTACAAAACTCATGTCCGCAGAGGTTCTTGCTGCGGACGTTGCAGAAAACATTTCCGCACTTCGGAGGGTCCTCCTGTAAAGAGAAGAAATTTCCATGAGTATCAAGTGAACTATGTATCACTGGATATGCATAGTATAGCATAACAATTCATAAAGGAAAGACACACACTTGTGTTTCCCTCACAACCATTGTTGCAGCCTTCCAGATAATAAAATCAAATGGTTAATCTCTTCTAGAGTAACCAATGCAAAGTTTCCAGAGGAAACAGGTGAAGCTCACACCTAAGCAATGATTTTAAAATCCTGGATAATAGACAGGAAAGAACTCACTTTCCTAACTGTAGGGCAACAGCAAAGGATTGTGCAAGAAAACACAAAAGTGTTAGAACACACAGTGCTGTACCAAAACCCATACTATAGTTTTCTTCTTACTGTATATGTTATACTGAAGAATACTAGTACAGTATAGGAGGATACGTGCCGGCCGGCACACACCACAACTAGCTTTAAAGTATACTACTTAACAGCTATAAGGCGGCAGAACTCTGGTTCAAATGCCTGTGCCGGCCGGCAGCAATTGCCGGCCGGCAACGGATGCCGGCCGGCAACTACACAAGGTAGTACCCAGCTGCCGGCCACACTCTTGGTGACCGGCAGACAAGGGCTGACATTAGCCGGCCGGCAAAGGTACAAGACCGATACCGGCCGACAGCAAAAGAACCAGAGGACTACACCCACCCGGCTGCCAGCCTCATAGGCCGGCAGCCGAGTCGGGTACAGCACTAAAAGAAAAATAGGATGGATGCCGGGATAAGAGTGTACACTACCTCCAAGCCCGGCAATCCGAAAGAGTGCATATAAGGAAGGGGAGAATCTAATTCAGGCTTCCTGACCAATGCCGTCTGGCTCTACAGGCAGGCATGGATGAGGGACAAAGGGAGGTCCGGGCAGCACTCAAAATATAAGACCCTTGCCGGCCGGCAGCTCTGCCGGCCTACAAGGGGCTGAGTCAATTCCACATCCTAACCTAATCTAGGTCCAGATGTAGAACGACGTACAGTACTGTAATGGCTAGGCCATTACGGAGATAGAGGGTGAAGGGACAAAAGAGGGTCCTACCAACCTTGCTTTAGTGACGGATCCCCCGCAGCCAAGAAACTTATCTCAGCCTAAGGGAGATCCAAGGGGGGAGGCCAGCAATACTTGCCAGCTCCCAGAGCACCAAAGAAAGGAAGGTGTTGCTACTCCCAGGGAAAGAAACTTATCCTCCCCCGAGAACAGCAACAAGGACTAGTCTGGTAGATCACAAAAGAAGGAATCATATCCACAGAAACCTTCGGTAGTGACCTAAGGAGGCTAAGCCACATTTGTCTGTGTCAGGCCAGCGAGGGAGACTCTACCCCAAGCCAGACAAACACAGACTCAGACTAAAAAACTCTGTTGTTCTGTCCCTCTTTGAACCAGACTTACTGGAACAGGAAGGTACAGTAACACCCCAGTATAGTTTTATCGAAAATTAATTCGGAAAAAACCACTTTAGGGATAAGCCCAAGGCGCTTAAACAGAGGGAAAGGGATTGCATACCTTCTCCGAAGAAAAGAAAGCAACCGGGGAGTATGAGAAAGTATACTAAGGCTCCATAAGCAACTTAGCCTAGGCACCAAGAGAATCGATTACCTAAATCACCGAAACTCACTCGTATACTATCTTGGAAATATTCCACACAATCTTAAATGTATAAAACATAGCCTAAAGCTTCAATAAAATTTTAATACACTCGGAAAAACCAAAATCATGCATGAAGTACTAGGACCAAACGACTAGGCTACATGGCCTAGCGTAGGCCAGAATGGCGAATACTTCGCCAAAATAATACTAAGCACGAAAGGAAATCCTATGTAATGCTAAATAGCTAAAATTTATTAAAGCAAAACAACCGGGAATGTCGCTCTGACTAACTAAACTTATACCTAGCGAGCGACAGCGTCCATGACGCCTCCGGTAGGCTACGGCTCTTGTAACAAAGATTAAACCTATTAGTCACTCAAAAATTTACCAAGAGCCTACATTTATACATAAAAGACATGGTACTCAACTTATCAGAGGCCGACGAAGACGGAGAAGCCATGAAAAGCAGAATAAATCCAAGATTTGCGAGAAACACAGGAAAAAACACAGAGTTGTTAAGCTACGCAAAAAGGAATACAGATGGAGCCAGAATTGGCGCCAGGCACGCTTACGAACGGGAGATAAGGAGCCTTGGGAGCGGCTCCCCCTTTTTCTTTCCCGAATTCGTTTCTTGCCAATTGCTCCTACGAGACGAAATCTCTGTCAGGGTGCAGATTGCCATGTGGCGTGTCAAGAATACGTCCTCTGATATGTCGCGATATCCCTTTCAGGAGGGATATTCGCTCCAGGAGTTAGAATTCTGGTACCTTAAGGTAAATTCTCTGGGAATATCGCCGTAGTTGTAATATACCCTAGGAAGCTACCCTATAGGAACTTCCATCAGGACGACATGGCTTGAGCCCATATATATATATATATATATATATATATATATATATATATATATATATATATATATATATATATATATATATATTTCAAGCAAGTCACTAATTCACAGTATCATCAAAGCACTTCACCAGAGGAAACAAATAATAATTACGCTCATCACGGAGTTAATTACTGAAGCATAACAAAATGCAGCCATTAAATTAATTGTCAAGCTCATCAAGTAATTATGATTTGTTAAAAGATACGCAAATGTGATTTAAATCACGTTATTTTTTTCATTATACCGGGGAGGTAAATTTAATGGTAAATTTAATTTTAAGTTCAATGCCTTCTCGAAAGAATAACTTTTGATAATGAATATTTGGATAACTTTAACTTTTGATAATGAATATTTGGATAACTTAACTTTTGATATTGAATTCTTAGATATCTTAACTTTTGATAATGAATTCTTAGATAACTTAACTTTTGATAATGAATATTTAGATAACTTTAACTTTTGATAATGAATTCTTAGATAACTTTAACTTTTGATAATGAATTTTTAGATAACTTAACTTTTGATAATGAATTTTCAGATAACTTAACTTTTGATAATGAATTTTCAGTAACTTAACTTTTGATAATGAATTTTCAGTAACTTAACTTTTGATAATGAATTTTCAGATAACTTAACTTTTGATAATGAATTTTTAGATAACTTAACTTTTGATAATGAATTTTTAGATAACTTAACTTTTGATAATGAATTTTTAGATAACTTAACTTTTGATAATTAATTTTTAGATAATTTTATTCTAGAGGTTCCTTGAACTTCTAAAGTTAAGTTGATAGTTCCTACTTCTCTGGAGGACGTGACGAGAGTTCCTAAGCATTGGAAGGATCGTTAAAGGACTACACATGGTATACTCTGGAAGTGTTTATAAAAAAAAATGGAATATGGGATAGAGAACTACTATAGACATATTCTGGAAGCGATGTAGAATAAATACTTGAACAAGAACTTGAACAAGTATTCTGAAAGTGTTGATGAAAATTATGGAATAAGGGATAAAGACATACAATACACTTGGCATATTATTGCAGGACTTAAAGAGGAAAAAAAAGAAAAAAACTTGAACAAGAATTCTAAGTGTTGAAGAATATTATGGAATAATGGATAAAGACATGCAATACACTTGGCATATTATTGGGGGAAAAAAAAACACTTAAACATGAACAATAACTAAAATGGCTTAAACCACGAATTAC
>NC_090750.1:86672413-86677413 GCF_036898095.1 Palaemon carinicauda
GCAAAGAAGACCTTGAAATTGTAAATCTTCTCTCTCTCTATCTATCTCTCTCTCTCTCTCTCTCTCTCTCTCTCTCTCTCTCTCTCTCTCTCTCGATGCAGTGGTTAGTGCGTTTAGTTCCAAAACCACAGTATTCACCGTTTTCTTCCAACCTGAAGAGGAGATACAGTATGGGCCTGTTCCCTAAAATCTAGTATGTCTCTGTTGACCTAAAGAGACTTTTAAAGGCTCCTAAAAAATATAAACAATACCATAGAAACGTTTGACCTCACAAACGTCTCTTTCTAGCAATCAGTGGGTCGAGAGTACGACCCTGGTACTCCTCTAAGGTGTCTGCAACCTCTCAGTCTTTGTGAGTTAGGGATTGTGAGTTGGAGGAAGCCTGTAAGTGTACTTGTTGAGTAAAAGTCCTTAGTAGCGATTACTTTGCCCTCCTTGGTCCTATCTTAAGTGGAATAAGATGCCTGGGTGCTAATATTATCTATATGAGGTTGGTCTCTAAGACTTGTCCTCTTTTAGCCTATGCCACTCATAAGCAACCTTTAATACAACGTAATGAAATAATATACTAGATAATGGTGAAAGGCGTAGTATGTGTAAGGGTATCTGACGTGCTGCTGATAGGCATTCTGTATAGATGCATGAGGCAGCAAAAATGTGAAAGTTTTACTGCATAAGTCTCATCCAAGATTCAGCAGTTGAAAAATGAATGTAGAGAGTGATTATTGTACCATTCATGTTTTCTATAGAACACCCGCTCCCTCAAAGTTAAGGGGAATCGGAATATTATTGAGAAATATAGAATATGTGTTTGTGTATTCATATCATAAAATACAACGGACCAGAGTCCATAGCACACAAAAACTTCACGCATATCAAATAAACCAGATATAACAAAAACTGATCTGTCATCTTTCAACAGACAGGTCTTCATCCGAAAAACCACAGATATCTAAGAACGATAAGAAATTCTGAAAAAAAGTAACATTACAGACAGGCGAACAGTTTTTCTGGGTGGACTATAGTATTGACTTTACAGTGTCCAGAGCATGGTTGAAAATCTCGACTATCAAAATTAGCTGTATATTGAAGCATATTTTGCAAAATTAGCTTTATATTGAAGCATTTTGCAAAATTAGCTTTATATTGAAGCCTATTTTGCAAAATTACCTGTATATTGAAGCATATTTGGCAAAATTAGCTGTATATTGAAGAATATTTTGCAAAATTAACTGTATATTGAAGCATTTTGAAAAATTAGCTTTTTATTGAAGCCTATTTTGCAAAATTAACTGTATATTGAAGCATATTTTGCAAAATTAGCTGTATATTGAAGCCTATTTTGCAGAATTAGCTGTATATTGAAGCCTATTTGGCAAAATTAGCTGTATATTGAAGCATATTTTGCAAAATTAGCTGTATATTCAAACCTACTTTGCGAAATTAGCTGTATATTGAAGCCTATTTTGGAAAAAATAGCTGTATATTGAAGCATACTTTGCAAAATTAGCTGTATATTGAAATATTTTGCAAAATTAGCTGTATATTCAAGCCTACTTTGCAAAATTAGCTGTATATTGAAGCCTATTTTGGAAAAATTAGCTGTATATTGAAGCATACTTTGCAAAATTAGCTGTATATTGAAATATTTTGCAAAAGTAGCTGTATATTAAAACATATTCATAGTTTAAAATGAACAAGAACGCCAGACTGTCTCTCAGCGCATATATTTGGGATCTTTTGAATATATAAACACCGAAAAAGGCTAAAGAAAAATTAGCATAAAGAAATAAAATTCCTCTTCTCCAGAGAGGGTTAAATTAGATTTCATAAAGAAAAGTAAGAAGGAACGTGGTTTATTAGGTTCGGTATTTTATAAGTTTCTGTTACTAGATTACGGCTGAGAGAGAGAGAGAGAGAGAGGAGAGAGAGAGAGAGAGAGAGAGAGAGAGAGAGAGAGAGAGAGAGAGAGAGGGGGGGGGGGATTTTGTTTGTTTGTTTTAGATTGCCTTGGATATAGCAAGACACGGGCTGAGAGAGAGGAGAGAGAGAGAGAGAGAGGAGAGAGAGAGAGAGAGAGAGAGAGAGAGAGAGAGAGAGAGAGAGAGAGAGAGAGAGAGAGAGAAGAGAGAGAGAGAGAGAGAGAAGAGAGAGAGAGAGAGAGAGATCAGACGAAAACCACTACATTTACCCCATTATGCAGCATAATCACAAGGTAAAAGGAAATAATTGCATCAAGTGGCACAAAATTAATCCAGAGCCAAAGATTGCATTAAAAGAGCCACTGGCAATTAGGTTACACCAAAACTGAATAGGTAAATGCCAAATGAACTCAATTACGCGGCAACAGAGCGTAAATTTAGAGTTGCAAACTACTGTGGAAGAACTAAATGGCCCCATATTTAGTCAAATTAGGAGTGGAATAATTAAAAGCACAGCTGTGAATTATATCAAGTTCAACGAACAAAAACTTCGAATTTTCATCACAAGTGAGATTAAGGTTAACCTCCTTAAATGGAGGTGCAGAACGACTGCAGTGAAAAATATAAATGACAGAATGAAGTTTCAGGCATCTATACAGAATGGGGAAAATATGGCAGAATGAAGTTTCAGGTATCTATACAGAATGGGGGAAAATATAGATGGCAGAATGAAGTTTCAGGCATCTATACAGAAAGGGGAAAATATGGCAGAATGAAGTTTCAGGTATCTATACAGAATGGGGGAAAATATAGATGGCAGAATGAAGTATCAGGCATCTATACAGAATGGAGAAAATATAACAGCATGAAGTTTCAGGCATCTATACAAAATGAGGAAAAGCTCAGAAAAAAAAAACTTTCATGTGTCTGTACAAATATAAACTAAGTAGTAACAAATGTGTACAGGATAGATAACTTTAAAAAAAAAAAATTTAATGTATACGCAAATTAATGAAGTTCTCAAGTGAAATAATAATTCTTTGAGGCAGGTCACGCTCGCTGTGAGTTTCGACTTTATTAGCTTTAGAAGCGAGCGAAAGAAAACTCTCGCAAATTTGAATATGCATTAAATTAGAGAGAATAACAATATACAAAAATCCAAAGGATAAAAATAATATTAAAGCAAACACTGGGGTTTAGCATTGCTAATACAACAGTTATCATTAAACAATGTTTATATTATTTGCTAACTGTTAATAACATCATTCAACATAAATAAACACAAACACACAGAGAAAAAACTTTTAAATGAATTTACTTTCAAAATCTATAAATAAAACCAATCTATCATAGCATGTATGTGAACACTGAGTTAATTTAACCATACAAAAACCCGCATATATATATGTGCATGTATATATATATATATATATATATATATATATATATATATATATATATATATATATATATATATATATATATATATATATATATATATATACATACATACATACATACATATATATATATATATATATACATATAAATATACATATATATATATATTTATATATATATATATATATATATATATATATATATATATATATATATATATATGTGTGTGTGTGTGTGTGTGTGTGTGTGTACACTATATTAAACAAGAAACTATAAACCTAAAAATTCACTGCATTAAGAGAGAGAGAGAGAGAGAGAGAGAGAGAGAGAGAGAGAGAGAGAGAGAGAGAGAGAGAGAGAGAGAGAGAGAGAGAGAGAATCAGGCGTAGAGGGAAAATAGAAATCTCAGCCGAAGAAAAGAAGGCTCGACACCCAAAGCAAAAATTAACAGCAACAAAAGGGCGGATCTTCCTATTTTTGGCTACTCTTACTTCATTTCGATTTAGTTTTCCAGTCTTTGATACACTCATACAGATTCCAAGGAATTTCTCTGGTTTCAAAGAAATTTTCGTTAAAAACATAACTAAATACTCCCGCTTACAGTACCCGGCTTTTCTAACTAGGGTTGTAGCTTAACAAGTTATAATAATAATAATAATAATAATAATAATAATAATAATAATAATAATAATAATAATAATAATAAGTAGAGGGGCACTCAGTGGAGCCACTGACCTCCACCGCGTCAGCTTATTTCTCGACATTTTGCTCATCATTAACCTTGACCTTTGACCTTAGCATAATGACATTACGTCAATTGGACATTTTGCAGTACTGCGACCTTAACCTTTGACCTTGATCTCAAAATTTAATCATTTCTAGCTTTTTATCTAAAAGGTAATCCCTACAAGTCCCATTACTCTACGATTAAAATTGTGGACAGGAAGCTGTTCACAAACAAACACACAAACAGGGGGTAAAACATACCCTCCTTCTAATTTCGTTGGAGGAGGTAATAACACAGATTTGAAATGGAACAAACTATTAAGAAGCCTTCAGTATTTTATCAAATGGCCCTCCAGAAAAGTCTGACAAAATATGAAAGCTGCTGACGCTGACAGTCTAAGCTAAGCTATACGCCCGAACGCTGACTGACGGATGGAAGATGGGCCCTGCAAAAACAAACCGCTAAGACGGTCTTTTCTATAGAAGCTTCCTCTCCTCGGACAAAAGAAAAGCTCTTGGTTAGAAAAAGACGGTATCAAAAAATTAATACAAGATAGAGATAAAAGCGACCAGCAAAGGCTGACCCTTCCTGTCCGGAAATACAGTGCTTTCGGCATTAAAAACAAGACATTTAAGGTTTTAAGAAAGGGTTATATGCAATGGAATACATACACATATACTAATATATATATATATATATATATATATATATATATATATATATATATATATATATTATATATACATACATATACATACATATATGCATACATATATGCATATATATATATATATATATATATATATATATATATATATATATATATATATATATATACTTTACATACATATCTACATATACATACATATATACATATATAAGTATGTATATATACATATATAAATATATATATATACATATATACATATGTTCATATATATATATATATA
>NC_090750.1:86679913-86694913 GCF_036898095.1 Palaemon carinicauda
TCTTGTTTGAGCATTTAATTTCCTTTCACGTTATCCTTCTCAACTTGGTTTATCATTCACCTTTTTTATAATAATAATAATAATGATAATAATAATAATAATAACGACAACAACAACAATAACAATAATAATAATAATAATAATAATAACAAAAATAACAATGATGATAATAATTTTAAAATATAATAATTAATAATAATAATAATAATAATAATCATAACAATAATAATAATAATAATAATAATAATAATTTTAGTAATTCTTCCTTTTTTCATGAATCGAAACTGCAAACTGTTTTTTACTTAGTTTCTTAGAAGGAAATGCCAATTCCAAGAGACTACTAACTATCTAAAAAGTTCTATTTTTCATCTCATTTCATCCACCTCTATGTACTGTACTATGAATATATTTTTCTCCTTTCCATTCTTCTATAATAATCGTTGCTATAATAAATAAAGCTATCAATACCAACCTTCTCAAAATGAGAAAATATTATTTCCACTTTCTTTTCACCAAGCAATGATAATTACAATTAGCTTATTTCCTATGCACTGCATTTACTCTTGATTGTCCTTTATTTGCAAAACATTTATTCATAGCCATAACACCCAATTCCAGGAAATGGTTCAGATGTCCTTCCATTTTCATTCACTTCAAAATATGCAGATTATCACATACCTTTATTTATAACTTTCACCGCGATATAAATCTATTTAGCCAAAGGTTCTTTAATTTACTTCAAAATCCATCTAACATGTAGAATAGAATCTTATAAAATCATCTTATCACGCATCTCAATAGCAAATTATTTTTCTTCCAAAGAAAACTCTAATATCAAAATAAAAGGCTTTTTAATCTCAAGTACATAATTAATATTTCTGACAATAAAAAGAAATGTTGATACTTTCCAATATGTAAAGAAAACTTATATTTACTATAAAAATAAACGATAAAAGAGGATATAAGACATTTAAATGTTTGGGCCACCTATGATCAACTTCCATTACCCTAAAAAATTCAATTATAATATTTGAGGCTTAACCTCATAGTGTCGTCCATATCTGAGTATTCTTTAAATTTGATCATTTACAAATTATTACTATTATAATTATTACTTGTTAAGCTACAACCCTAGTTGTAAAAGCAGGATGCTATAAGCCAAAGGGCCCCAACGGAAAAAAAAAATAGCCCAGTGAGTTAAGGAAATAAGGAAAAACTACAAGAGAAGTTTAAAATTAAAATAAATCTTTGAGATATAAACTATAAAAACTTGAAATTAACAAGAGGATAGACTTCAAAATAACAAGAGGAAGAGAAACAAGATAGAATATGTGCCCGAGTGTACCCTCAAGTAAGAGATCTCTAACCCAAGACAGTGGAAAACCATGGTACAGAGGCTATGACACTTCCCAAGACTAGAGAACAATGGTTTGATTTTGAAGTGTCCTTCTCATAGAAGGGCTGCTTACCACAGCAAAAGTCTCTCTTCTACCCTTAACAAGAGTAAAGTAGCCACTGAACAATTACAGTGCAGTAGTTAACCTCCTGCGAGAAGAATAATTATTATTTGGTAATGTCAGTGTTGCCAAGTATATGAAGAAAGAAGAGACTAGACTTTTCTGTGCATGTGTCAGCAATGATGAAATGAGCCGTAACCAGAGAGAGGGATCCAATGTAGTACTGTCTGACCAGTCAAAGAACCCAATAACTCTCTAGCAGTAGTATCTCAACGGGTGGCTGGTGCCTTGGCCAAACTACTACCTATAAGTACTATAATGTATATAACGCACATGTGTTCACCCTGACTCAAGCAGCGACAAAGTGAAAATGGTTTATCTAAAAATTTCCTGTGACCAGGTCTAAAATGGCTTTATTTAAAAACTACCTCAGTAACCAAGTGTAAAATGGTTTATCAAAACACTACCTGAATATTAGGATATCTCAATTTTTACAGGATTACTCCCCGGAAATCCTGAATAAACTCGACAGTATGCCATACCGAAAGAAATGACAAAGTCAAATATAATATCAGCAGAAAGTGATTGTTTAACTTCATCAAAGCTTGTTTCGTAATGATATGCAAACGCTGGTTGGGAAGAGAAAAAGAAACACAAAACGTGAAAAGTTTTTATCATGAAGCAGGAGTTCAAACTAGAGAGAGAGAGAGAGAGAGAGAGAGAGAGAGAGAGAGAGAGATTCTGTTGTCTATCATTACTGATTCTGATGGCACCACAATGAGTCAAGCAACATAAACGGGTATGAGAGAGAGAGAGAGAGAGAGAGAGAGAGAGAGAGAGAGAAAGAGAGAGAGAGAGAATATTCGGTTGTCTATCATTACTGATTCTGATGGGACAACAATACGAGCCAAGCAACATAAACGGGTATTAAATTACGTAAGTCTTTAACCTTTCCATTAGAGAGAGAGAGAGAGAGAGAGAGAGAGAGAGAGAGAGGGAAAGATTCTGTTGTCTATCATTACTGATTCTGATGGCACAACAATATGAGTCAAGCAACTTAAGCGGGTGCTAAATTACAGTCTTTAACCTTTCCATGCGAGAGAGAGAGAGAGAGAGAGAGAGAGAGAGAGAGAGAGAGAGTGTTTAATTTTAAAATATGCACCCTTCAATCACTAATTACTATCGTATATCAACATCGTGATAGACAAAGAAATGTTTGAAAAGGTTATCATAAGTCCCTCCGTCCCCTTTATGGACACAATAGAAGACAATTACGTTGACATTATAATAATAATACATTAAAAAATTCAATCAATCAATCTAATCCCTAGAAAAAAATATAAAAACTTTACCACTAAAGATTAGCTTCAGTTAATGCAAAGGAATCAAAAGTGAATTTACGTGTCATTTTAAATCTTGTAAAAACAATACCTTTATTCTATGTAACATCCCTCATTTCAATCTGGTGATAAATCAACTTTAGATAGAAATAAATCATGCAGGACTCGTGTACAAAAACAACCACTATTTTCATAAAATGTTTTGTAAAAACAAAGCCATTATTTTATATATCATCACTCATTGCAATCTGGTAAAAAAACAATTTTAGATAAAAAGAAACTAATTATGCAGGACTCGTGAGTAAAAACAACTATTATTTTCATAAAAAATAAACTGTTTTATTCTGGGGGTGAAAATGACCTATGTTAACCGGAAACTAAAAGGAGCGCCCACCCACGCACTCATAATTTATATCATTTGATTTGGCAGATAAAAACCTCACTGGTTTTACTCCTCTCGAGAGTAAATGTTGACTGAATGTGGAGCTGCCAAGAATCAACAAGGACTGTGGCATGGAGTGACAGCTTAATTGCAAAGTATCAAAGCGTAACATCCACTTTACAACAAATGCTCAAAAAGGCTTTTACGTACGACAAAAATGCAAAGTGCTACAGATATTTTACTATTTTTTTTAAAGTGGCGTCTCCCCTAGAAGGGAATTCGGTTTAATGTATTGAGAACATCTCTCTTCATTGGAAAGAATTCCTCATTTTCAGGACACTGCAGCGAGTTTTTATATATGGTGGTTGGAGTGCTTGTTTGTCTGCATGTCTGACTGAATACCTTCAAATTCCATTTTAATATACACCCATATATATATATATATATATATACATATATATATATATATATATATATACTCCGATATATATGTCAGTATATGAGAGAGAGAGAGAGAGAGAGAGAGAGAGAGAGACTTATATCCCTGTATTAAACTCATATATACATAAAAAAAATTGCCATGGACACTAATAGGACGCAAATTTCTAATATAGTTTTCCGAGTTTCAACACTGTTTTCATCTTAAATTAGGTCAAGAAACCTGCATAATAAGTAAGTCATCACTTCATAACTGGAGCACTTCCATCACGATGTATATACTGCCAACAATGGTAGTAAAAACATTGAAAGTATGAAAACTCTGTAGTTCAAATTTGGCGCAAATGCTTGTCTGTTGAGCAGGTTATGTCTTCTTCCACATTTCATGTTACTTTTTTTTGTTAAACATTTCTATTTATCTTAATATATGTATTTGTATTTTTCTTCTATATTTTGTTCATTTGGTTTCCACACTGGATGGCATTCAATGTTCTTGCCTTTAGGCTTGGTAATAATAATAATAATAATAATAATAATAATAATAATAATAATAATAATAATAATAATAATAATAATAATAATAAAAAATAATAATAATAATAATAATATAATACGCGTTTTAAAAAAAAATATATATGTATTTGTATTTTTCTTCTATATTTTGTTCATTTGGTTTCCACACTGGATGGCATTCAATGTTCTTGCCTTTAGGCTTGGTAATAATAATAATAATAATAATAATAATAATAATAATAATAATAATAATAATAATTATAATAATAATAATAATAATAATAATAAATAAGGAAAATAATAATAATAATAATAATAATAATAATAATAATAATAATAATAATAATAATAATAATAATAATAATAATATGCGTTTAAAAAAATCTTTTTAATTATTTCCAACGATCATCAACCTTTAGAAATTTTAAAATCTGAGATTCAACTCACCAGTGTGAGATCTACTATGCTAAAAGTATTTGCCTCACGAGAAAGTAAAGTGTGACGTCTCTTTAACAAGTAAAACGACAAAGAAATGTTAGGAGTAAATACTCAAAAGCTTTGATGTCTCCATTCCCTCAAATTTTTGCAAAACTGTTACAAAATCTCTATTTTAAACATTCATAAGAGCTTTATGATTTAAAGGTCGCTCATGAATGGCCAAGGCAAGGGACAGTGACGATGCCCTAGAGACTGACCATACTATTATTGAACTCATTTGTTTGTGCATTAAAAAGTGTAAATTTAGTTTTAATGGAGATTTCTATGAACAAGTTTTTGGTATGGCTATGGGTAATCCTTTGTCCCCACTTTTATCCAACATATATATGGAGTTTTTTTAATCTAGATTAATTCCTTCAGTGTGGTCTTCCCAAATTGTGTGGTATCGATATGTTGATGATGTTCTAGGTATTTTAGAAGTAAATTTTAATCTTGAGGGTTTTGTTTCAATCATTAATTAATTAGTACCATCAATAAAATTTACTATAGAAAATGAAGAAAATAACCGTATCCCATTTTTAGACGTTTTAATAGTTAGAGAAACAGATAAATTTAAGTTTTCCATATATAGAAAGCCTACAAATAATTTTTCATATGTACATTTTTACTCCGGTCACTCTAAAAATATAAAGCATTCAGTTTTTTTCTCTCCATGTACCGTAGGGCATTGAGAATTTGTAGCCCAGATTACATTGAGGACGAGTTCACTAAAATAGAAAAAATTGCAACAGATCTTTGTTATCCCAAATATTTCTTAGAAAAATGTATGAATAATGCTAAGAAAACATTTTATAGTGTCCAATTAGAGAGGAAGGAAACAATTAATAATATGCTTTATTTGCCATTTCATGTTTGTTTTTTAGATGTTATACCCCTTTTGAAAAAACTAGACATTTCTGTAGTGTTTAAATATAATTGTACATTAAAAAACATGTTAATTAAGAATAGTTCTGGAAATGATAATAATGTAATATATAGCATCCCTTGTTCAGAGTGTAACCTATTTTATGTCGGCCAAACGTCAAAAAGTATACCAGTCAGATTAAAACAGCATCAGGTGGCCGTCTCCAGGGGTTCTCTTAATAATGCCTTAGCCTCCCACTGGTTAGGGTCAAGTCACAGAATTGGTTGGTCAAAGGCTGAAAAAGTAATCCATGTAAATGACTATTTCCAAAGGAATATTGTTTAATCATTTTTAATCTCCTGTACTCAAGGTAGAAATTTGAATCTAAGCCCAGGTCTGTTTTCCGTTAATCCAGTATTATCCTTTTATTTAAAATCTGACTTCTCCGGAATTTTTAAGAAACTGACAGCTGTTGGATTCCCTTCTCCTGTATAAATACGATGTCTTTGTATATGTATTCTCATTGCTGAGTTTGATAATGTCCTTAGTGGATGAAAGTACTAACTCCAATCAAGTCTTTTTCATTTTTCCTTTCGTGGCTATAATACATATATATATATATATATATATATATATATATATATATATATATATATATATATATATATATACATATATATATAGTCAAAAAGGGCATACCTTGTCATTACAATAACTACTGCTCTAGTATGTCAAACATTTTGCTGTTATTCCAAGACGTTCAGTAGAGTAAAATTCCTTTTACGCAAAATCCTTTAAACCAATTTTTCGAGACATCTCCAAAAAAAATATCGAGATACAACTTTTCAAAAAAGAAAAAAATTTCGAGACAGAACTTTCCAAAAATATAATCATATAGTTCACATTCAGAAGAATCGACGGTGAACGGTCGCATCCACAGTTACGTCTGTTTTCGCTTTCCTTTCTTTCTTCTCTTTTTCTATCAAATCTATTTTCATGGACTGAAAGAGAAAAATGTAAAATGGTCAGGTAATTCAAAGTCCCTTTCCCCAAACCATTTTCTGTTTGTTATGCATTGCAGACCCTAGTATTTGACATTGAAGAGAGCTTTCTGCAAGAAGGGGATGTAAACTTATAGATTTAGTGACATGTTTGTTCCTTCGAGAACTAAACTCTGGGAGATAAGAGCAGCTGGATAAATCATCCATAAGGAGATTGTCGAACGGACGCTTTTATATCCTTATATCATCGCAATGGCAGAAATATTTTGTATAGTAAACATATATTTTCTTTCTTTCTTCCAAGTGCAATTAATATTCATCCAAAATAAAACCTCCAAGACTGCCAATATCCTAAAGGGATTATCAACTAGAACGTTATAAGATCGTTATACCTAATGTACAGTTGGACACATTTATTCGTGGTAGACCTCGCTCTGAAAAACAGTGCACCCAGCCTCACCCTTAATGCGTGGGGAGTTCCTGTATTTAGCCCCGCCCATCGCCTCTGCCATTTTTTCCAACACTGTTTGCTTAGTTACTCGTTGAGAAGTATGGGTGACAGGGTGCACTTATTCTGAGCGGAATGTACCAGGGACTCCTATATCTACTGAACAACTACCAGCTTCCGATAAATTCATCTTTAAAGACTGTAGCCTACATGCTGAAACTGAGTGCGAATAATCAAAATAATAACTCGCGCCAGGAATAAGTTATATACCCTATAATCATACTTCTTTAGATATTGTCGCCTATTCTTCCGTAAAAACAAACTTCCAGATCTTTGGATTGCATAGGATATATGGAACAAACTGCCATTGATTTGAGCCTAGTGGAAGCGTTACAAACGTTGTAGAGGCTGTCTGACCAAATATCTGGACGTTATTTCAGACTTCTGGAAGCTGGAGCTTGGTCCATACGGTAAAGCGCTCGGATATCGGATTCCATGAAGTTGAACAGAAAAATAAAATAAAATAAGAACAGAGGTATAATATAAGACTAAAAAGCTTGTGCAACCAGGCCCCGAGGAGACCATGCAAAGACCCTTCAGTCCCGAGCAATCAGAAATTTCCGACCTCCAATGGTTAATGGAGTCGTCCATGGCATAAGATCTATCTATGGTGGAAATTTCGTCAATATCCCTCGAGAAGTTTTGCGTAATCATATCCACACACAGACACACAGACAAATAATCCTGTCCACAGACGTACAGAAAATAAATAAATCTAACTAATTTTATAAACTCCGTGGCGGAGGCAACAAGGCAGTCTTCATTCTTGCTGCCCAGACCGAGAGTACTCTCTCTCTCTCTCTCTCTCTCTCTCTCTCTCTCTCTCTCTCTCTCTCTCTCTCTCTCTCTCTCTCTCTCTCTCTCTCTTTCATCAAAGGGCAATACAGTGAAATGTGCCCAATATCCACAGTTATCTCATTCAATATTAAATTCGGTAATTTTCCGAATTCAAGAATCCAAACATCCCTTATTCAAAAGGTATTTCATTTTACGTAGAAGTCTCCTCATAATATATTCTCTTTTATAACCTGGAACTGTGCTGGTTTACATTAAAAAAAAAAAAAGTTTATACATAATTAAGGGAATTGTCATAACAAAGGAAAGACGTAATTTCACTAATGCAAATACATTAAAATCATTATATTTCATGAGATCAAATGAAACACGATATGAGGAAGAAGGAGTAAGGGCGATTAGATCGAATATCGATTTTGTATATGAGCTTCTACTGTTTCAAAATATGCACCTGCAATAAAAAAAATCGAAAAGGCAAAATTGAACAATACCGTTACTATTCAAAAAACTTGGCTCTTTTGTTAATCAAGAATTCAAAGTTAAAGGAAAGAACTTTCAATTTCCGTTAACTAACTTTACTATTATTCACACTCAAAATAAGGTCATTTCCAAATAAACAAGCAAAAACTAAAAAATATAACCTTCGGTCAAAGCGTAATGTTGCTTTAACGCATAAATTAAAACCCAAAACTTACGTAGTATACGATGATGACAAACCTGAAAGCGTATGAAGAATATAACTACTTGTAAGCATAAAAGTAAATTTACGCCACCTCTAAAAAGGCGTAACATGCGTAAATTCAGCACAGCCGAGTTAAGCGAAGTTTGTCAAGGACTTCAGCTTTAGTCGGAAGACTGAACAAAAAAATTATGATGCAAAAGGGGACAAATTGAATGCGCTTAACACACACAAATTTTATACAAAGGACGACTGAAACAAATTAAAAATGGGACGAAAAAAAATCATCAAATGAAACAAGGGATTTTTTGCATGGAATTAAAATGTCGGCATTAAATCGAAACTTTTTTTAGAGATGATAAAACATTATACGTTCCTCAAAATATAACTGACGAGCGTTTAAATTTTCGAAATAATAAATGGGACACTCACAAAATACACGCTTTATATATATATATATATATATATATATATATATATATATATATATATATGTATATATATATATACATATATATACACATATATATATATATATATATATATATATATATATATATATATACACACATATATATATCTACCTATCTATCTATATATATATTATATATACATATATATATACATATATATATATTTATATATATATATATAGATATATATATCTACCTATCTATCTATATATATATATTATATATATATATATATATATATATATATATATATATATATATATACTGTATATGTATTTATATATACATATATATTATATTTATTTATATATCTATATATAAATATATGTAGATAGAGATAGATAGATATATCTGTCTATCTATCCATCTATCTATATATATTACATAATATATATATATATATTACATAATATATATATATATATATATATATATATATATATATATATATATATATATATATATATATCCACTAAGGTTAAAAAGCGACCTACGTTTATCTACACATTTATTCATCTGTTTATTGTCTTTTAGAAGTATTACCTCAAAACTTCTTGCCGGATTTTCACCAAAATTTTAACAACGGATAGTAATAAAATTTGGTAGGCGATCCGGACCAAGATCGCTATCCTAGTTACTATTGCAGCTATTCAGTCAACATATGAAACGTGGAGTGCATTGTCCGCAGACTTATATAAAATGTTGACACTACATTAGAGGAGGTCTGAATTCTCTGATCGTGTGGTTACTAGGTAAGCCACAACCCTAGTTGAATAAGTAGGAAGTTATAAGCCAATGGATCAAGCAGGGGAAACAATCCAGTGGGAAAGGAAATAACTATATAATAAACTATATATTAGAAGTAATGAATAGAGTTGAAATATATATGTCATATATAAACTATGAAGTCGGATTCTTGTCCGCCTGTTAAACATAAAAACATTCACTGTAATTTTAAACTTCTGAAGTTCCAGCGATACAACTGCCTGATTAGGAAGATCATTTCACAATCTGGTCACAGCTCGAATAAAAATTCTAGAATTCTGTGAAGTATTGAACCTTATGATAGAGAAGGGAAGACTGTTAGTACTAATTGTATACCTAGAACTACGTATTGGATGGTACAATCTGGAAAGATCCGAATACAAAAGATGATCAGAATTTTGAAAAATCATATGCAACATGTATAAAGAACTACCTGACCGACGGTGCCAGGGATTAATATCTATCTCATGAGTAAGAAATTTAATGGACAGCAAGTTTTTGTCCAACAAATTCAGATGAGAGTCAGCAGCAGAAGACCAGACAGGAGAACAACACCCGAAACAAGGCAGAATGAAAGAATTGAAACACTTCTTCAGAATAGATTGATCACTGAAAATCTAAAGACTTTCATTGTAAGCCAATTTTTTTTGTGCAAAGAAGATGAAACAGACCTAATGAGTTTCTCAAACGTAAATTTGCAATCACGAATTACACCTAAAATTTTTAAAGGAGGCGTACAGAGTTAAAGAAACATTATCAACGCAGAGATCTGGATGCTGAGGAGCCACTGTCCTCGAACTACTAACAGTCATGCTCTGAGTTTTGTTAGGGTGAACTTCACGTCCCATAATTTGTACCAAACACCAATTTTAGCTAGATCTCTATAAAGGGATTCATCAGGCCCAGAGCTACACTCAGGAGATGGATTTGATGCAATGAGAGTAGCTCTAGGCGAAACCACGTACCATGTGTATGTAGTATCAAAAGTAATGGGGCAAGAACACTACCCTAAGTTAACACCAGATATCACTATCAAATTCACAATGGTGCTCTTCCAAAACTCTTCGTATTCTATTACTTAAAAACTCAATAATGATGGTAAGGGAAGACCCACCTACTCCCAACTGTTTGAGTTTGAAAGTAATGATCATGATTAACATGGTCAAAGGCGGCACTAAAATGAAGATTGTAAGAAGGGCATTAATGCTCCAAGGCCTTTGCAATAGCCAAATTCCAAAATAAGAAACAGATTATTACCTTGAGCATATATTCTGTATATAAAACAATGGGTTGCTTGAAAATATAAAACCTTATTTTTATTCTTACTCTTTAATATGAATGAGCTCCCTGTAAAATTAAATCCAAAATATCAGCCTCTTCCTTATCTAGCCACTTCCCTTCACAGAAGATGGCATCTGAGGAGACATAGACAATGGTGACTATTTCACTTACAGTTTAACTTTAGGTCTCGTGGATGGATATTTACGACAATGGTGACTATTTCACTTAGTTTAACTTTAAGTCTCGTGGATGGAAATTTACGACAATGATGACTATTTCTCTTGCAGTTTAACTTTAGGTCTCGTGGACGAATATTTACGACAATGATGACTATTTCACTTACAGTTTAACTTTAAGTCTCGTGGATGGAAATTTACGACAATGATGACTATTTCTCTTGCAGTTTAACTTTAGGTCTCGTGGACGAATATTTACGACAATGATGACTATTTCACTTACAGTTTAACTTTAGGTCTCGTGGATGAATATTTACACTTCAATACATTTTCTACCAAACCTGTTACTTTTGTATAAAATCCAAAACTATCAAAAACCAGATATAGTATTGCAAGTACGCTGTAAATCAATATGTTGTGAACAAAGTTGTTTTTTTAATTTTTGAGATTTTGAATTAGTACAATCTGTACTTTATATGTTTTCACGTTATCTTACGTTTGTGTCACTTCTAGGGGAATATGTTTGAACAGACTGGGCCAAATAGCATTTGTATTTTTGAGTGCGTGAACGAAAAATACCTTGGGTTGAATGGTCTCGTGTGAAATAAAAACATATATTGCTTAAAAACCTTTCAGGGCATTGTATCAATAAACCCATTAATTTAGATAAAACCAATTAAGCCCAAACCGTCTAAGAAAAATTATGACAAAACTAGTGTCATTATTATTCCAGCTTTGATTTACATTGATTTGATTGAGTTGCAAAATCGAATACACGGGAACTTTTTAGGATATTATTAATTAACAATTCTATAAACCTGAACAAGGAAATGGACATTCGCTAGGTTTTTAGTAAAAGAGAATATTAGAATGTAGTGATTTTTGAAGTCTGACATGACGTCAACGATCGGAGGGTTAATTAATGAATGATTGGCAATCATTCCGTATCATAACATCAATGGTTATTGATGTCCATTGGAGAATGATTAATAAAGAATTAGTAACTTAAAAAATGAATAAATAAAACATTTAATAGTTTATATACCTATTAAAACCAAGTAAAGCTACCTCCCAATACAAATTTAAAAAGGCCACTGGCAGCATAACAAACATCTCCTCCTAGAATCTTGGTGAGGACATACAGTTGGACACATGAGTTCCTGGCACACCTCACTCCGAAAAAGTGTTCCCTTTCACACCCTTACTTCGTTGCGAGTAACCAAACAGATAGTGCAGGTAGAGATGTCAGAGGAAGTGGGCGGGGGCTAAACGCAAAAAGTCACCGAACATTAAAGATTTAGCTGGGTTCACTTTCTCAGAGAAAGGTATACCAGGAATTCCTGCGTCCAACTGTACCTGCCATCCTCATTATGAGCTCTATAGAGAAACAGTTCTCTGATATCCAGAAAAATGAGACATTCAATCAGTAAATGCCTAACAGTCAAGGGAACTAAGCAATCATCACTTAAGGGTTGACCCCTGTCAGTCGAGAACTAAAGTGTTAAACGTGTGTGCCCAATTCTTAGGAGACAGAGGGCAGTTTCCCACCTTCTAGGTATATTACCATAATTCCATGGAGATATGTCACTTGTGATCTCCATCTTATTCTGATCCACAGAGTTGCAGTAATGTTGCCAGATATCACCAAGAGATCTTTTGAAATGAGGCAAAAAAGTCGTTGTATGGAAGTGGATATCTTCCTGGGAGTAATCTGTCTACTGCCTCTTTTTTTCTAAATTGTTCGCCCCTTCATTTTCTAGCATACCCACATAAGCTGGAACCCAGCAAAATTAAACTTCCTTGCCAGCAGTGTCACAAATATACAGCCACACTAAAATCTTTAAAACTAAACGGTTGTTTGGATTAAAAACTGCTTATACACAGGCACAGATGCATGCATGCACACACACACACACACACACACACACACACACACACACACATATATATATATATATATATATATATATATATATATATATATATATATATATATATATATATATATATATATATATATATATATATATACTGTATATATATATCCGGTAGCGCTCAGCGGGGGAGAAGAACTAGTCAAACCCTGGTGAAAGGAAACCACACAGGGGGAGGGAGGGGAAAGGTTTGAATCTCTGTGTTGTGTGTAAATATTTAGACATCATTTTGACACCTTTGGTATACTAAAAAAAAAAAAATAAATAAAACACTTAAACTAAATATAAATGCATAACAATGAGACCCGCTAGAACTTTCAAAATCGATTAAAAAACGCTTCCACAGGATCAAAGAAATAACATAATCTTGCAGAGAAAAACATTTCCAGGCCGGAAAAAAAAAGAATACAGAGAAAATGTTTTTTTTTTATGAGACCTCCACCAACATATCACAAGGCATTTCGCCAAAGTCCGACAGAGCATAAACCTCTCTTATATCATTTTCTGTATACACTATGCCTGACTGACTGACTGACGGAAGAAAGTATAGATGGACACTGTAAAAAACAAACAATGGCCACGCTGGACTTTTGTCAAGGGTTTTCCGTCGACGGGAAATGGTAAAACTCCGTTGAGGATAAAAAAAAAAAGTAAGAACGGAAAAAACAGCTAGTTTAGAACAAACAGATAAAAGTGAACGGCTTCTTCTCTGCTTTCAATCTTGAAATACGTGGTATTTTCTACATATAATTCCTTTTAACGTGGCCATAATATACATGCATGCTCACACATATATACATATATACATTATATATACATACATATATATATATATATATATATATATATATATATATATATATATATATGTAAATATATACATACATATATATATATATATATATATATATATATATATATATATATATATATATATATATATATATATATATATATTACATATATATACATATACATATATATTGACATATACATATATATACAAATACATATATATATACACACATGTGTGTATATATATATATATATATATATATATATATATATATATATATATATATATATATATATATATATATATATATATATATATGGACTGGCTTAGTAAGGCTTTAAACAGAGAGGAGTAGAAGGACGTGTCTGAGGCGTTTGTCTTGCAGTGGACTAGCAACAGATTGATGATGATGATGAAAATGAAAATTTATTTATAAACTGTAGACGATTCACTTGTTTTGGAGAATGAACAAAAAAAAAGTTAAAACCTAATGCGAAAAATAATAACAAATAAATAATAAATCATTCAAATTTTTAAAAAAATACATTGAAAATAAGTAGCCGAGCTCACTAAAGCTTATGGAAAGACACAAACGGCACACAAACAAATAAACAAAATAACTGAAAAGATTATGTAACCCAAACGCGATATGCAAATGAAAGGAAGGGACAAACACCCCTAGTATCTGAGAGAGAGAGAGAGAGAGAGAGAGAGAGAGAGAGAGAGAGAAGCTAATAAATTAGGCAAATTATTTTCATGCGATGCTGTTGGCCCAAGATATACATGTTATAGGTGTTGGGAGAGGCTGGAAAATCTCTCTCTCTCTCTCTCTCTCTCTCTCTCTCTCTCTCTCTCTCCTTATTGCCTTGGGTTTCAGGCGGATTATCCTAATCCTTAACGAATTTCAAACTTATTTCGCGGACAAGGATCAAGGGAATTTTCTGAAACACCGGATACTTCCATTTTGACCACACCAACAAAAGACGAAAAAAGGAAAAATGGAAATAAAGGGGAAAAAGGAAAAAGGGAAAAGGGAAAAAGGGAAAAGAAGAGAGAAAGGGGAAAAAGGGAAAAAATAAAATAAAAAAGGGAATAGGGGAAAATGGAATAAGGAGGAAAA
>NC_090750.1:86699913-86735315 GCF_036898095.1 Palaemon carinicauda
AAAACTTACATAAAAATACAATCATCTGTAATATCCTTAATATCTAATTGATTAAAAATATACATTAACACTAGTAACAAAAAAAAAATAAAGGAAATTACCAAAATTCCTCATTCACTTCTAATGAAAAAATTCCATTTTTAGTTTCATAATTTCACCATCCATTTCTAAATAAATATCATTCACTAAAACCATAATAACTCAACTTGATAAACACCACTCGAGGATTTTTTTTTATTTTTTTTTATCCCTTCTATTCAAAAATTACATTTCTATTTTCATAATTTCACTACAGTATCTATTTCTAAATATTTACTTTAACTAAGACCATAATAACTCAACGGGACTTCTGTTACTTGATAAACACCACACTCGACTATTTTTCTTTTCTTTTTTCTTTTTTTAATCCCTTCTATTGAAAAAATACATTTCTATCTTCATAATTTCACTATCCATTTCTAAATATTAACATCAACTATGACTATAATAATTCAACGGGCCCTTCTGTTACATGATTAAACACCACACTCGACTATTTTTTTTTTAATCCCTTCCATTGAAAACTCACATTTCTATTTTCATAATTTCACTATCCATTTCTAAATATTTACATTAACTAAGACTATAATAATTCAACGGCCCTTCTGTTACTTGATAAACACCACACTCAGCTATTTTTCTTTAATCCCTTCTATTAAAAAATTACATTTCTATTTTCCTAATTTCACTATCCATTTCTAAATATTTACATCAACTAAGACTATAATAATTCAACGGGCCCTTCTGTTACATGATTAAACACCACACTCGACTATTTTTTTTTTAATCCCTTCCATTGAAAACTCACATTTCTATTTTCATAATTTCACTATCCATTTCTAAATATTTACATTAACTAAGACTATAATAATTCAACGGCCCTTCTGTTACTTGATAAACACCACACTCAGCTATTTTTCTTTAATCCCTTCTATTAAAAAATTACATTTCTATTTTCCTAATTTCACTATCCATTTCTAAATATTTACATCAACTAAGACTATAATAATTCAACGGGCCCTTCTGTTACATGATTAAACACCACACTCGACTATTTTTTTTTTAATCCCTTCCATTGAAAACTCACATTTCTATTTTCATAATTTCACTATCCATTTCTAAATATTTACATTAACTAAGACTATAATAATTCAACGGCCCTTCTGTTACTTGATAAACACCACACTCAGCTATTTTTCTTTAATCCCTTCTATTAAAAAATTACATTTCTATTTTCCTAATTTCACTATCCATTTCTAAATATTTACATCAACTAAGACTATAATAATTCAACGGGCCCTTCTGTTACATGATTAAACACCACACTCGACTATTTTTTTTTTAATCCCTTCCATTGAAAACTCACATTTCTATTTTCATAATTTCACTATCCATTTCTAAATATTTACATTAACTAAGACTATAATAATTCAACGGCCCTTCTGTTACTTGATAAACACCACACTCAGCTATTTTTCTTTAATCCCTTCTATTAAAAAATTACATTTCTATTTTCCTAATTTCACTATCCATTTCTAAATATTTACATCAACTAAGACTATAATAATTCAACGGGCCCTTCTGTTACATGATTAAACACCACACTCGACTATTTTTTTTTTAATCCCTTCCATTGAAAACTCACATTTCTATTTTCATAATTTCACTATCCATTTCTAAATATTTACATTAACTAAGACTATAATAATTCAACGGCCCTTCTGTTACTTGATAAACACCACACTCAGCTATTTTTCTTTAATCCCTTCTATTAAAAAATTACATTTCTATTTTCCTAATTTCACTATCCATTTCTAAATATTTACATCAACTAAGACTATAATAATTCAACGGGCCCTTCTGTTACATGATTAAACACCACAGTCGACTATTTTTTTTTTAATCCCTTCCATTGAAAACTCACATTTCTATTTTCATAATTTCACTATCCATTTCTAAATATTTACATTAACTAAGACTATAATAATTCAACGGCCCTTCTGTTACTTGATAAACACCACACTCAGCTATTTTTCTTTAATCCCTTCTATTAAAAAATTACATTTCTATTTTCCTAATTTCACTATCCATTTCTAAATATTTACATCAACTAAGACTATAATAATTCAACGGGCCCTTCTGTTACATGATTAAACACCACACTCGACTATTTTTTTTTTAATCCCTTCCATTGAAAACTCACATTTCTATTTTCATAATTTCACTATCCATTTCTAAATATTTACATTAACTAAGACTATAATAATTCAACGGCCCTTCTGTTACTTGATAAACACCACACTCAGCTATTTTTCTTTAATCCCTTCTATTAAAAAATTACATTTCTATTTTCCTAATTTCACTATCCATTTCTAAATATTTACATCAACTAAGACTATAATAATTCAACGGGCCCTTCTGTTACATGATTAAACACCACACTCGACTATTTTTTTTTTAATCCCTTCCATTGAAAACTCACATTTCTATTTTCATAATTTCACTATCCATTTCTAAATATTTACATTAACTAAGACTATAATAATTCAACGGCCCTTCTGTTACTTGATAAACACCACACTCAGCTATTTTTCTTTAATCCCTTCTATTAAAAAATTACATTTCTATTTTCCTAATTTCACTATCCATTTCTAAATATTTACATCAACTAAGACTATAATAATTCAACGGGCCCTTCTGTTACATGATTAAACACCACAGTCGACTATTTTTTTTTTAATCCCTTCCATTGAAAACTCACATTTCTATTTTCATAATTTCACTATCCATTTCTAAATATTTACATTAACTAAGACTATAATAATTCAACGGCCCTTCTGTTACTTGATAAACACCACACTCAGCTATTTTTCTTTAATCCCTTCTATTAAAAAATTACATTTCTATTTTCCTAATTTCACTATCCATTTCTAAATATTTACATCAACTAAGACTATAATAATTCAACGGGCCCTTCTGTTACATGATTAAACACCACACTCGACTATTTTTTTTTTAATCCCTTCCATTGAAAACTCACATTTCTATTTTCATAATTTCACTATCCATTTCTAAATATTTACATTAACTAAGACTATAATAATTCAACGGCCCTTCTGTTACTTGATAAACACCACACTCAGCTATTTTTCTTTAATCCCTTCTATTAAAAAATTACATTTCTATTTTCCTAATTTCACTATCCATTTCTAAATATTTACATCAACTAAGACTATAATAATTCAACGGGCCCTTCTGTTACATGATTAAACACCACACTCGACTATTTTTTTTTTAATCCCTTCCATTGAAAACTCACATTTCTATTTTCATAATTTCACTATCCATTTCTAAATATTTACATTAACTAAGACTATAATAATTCAACGGCCCTTCTGTTACTTGATAAACACCACACTCAGCTATTTTTCTTTAATCCCTTCTATTAAAAAATTACATTTCTATTTTCCTAATTTCACTATCCATTTCTAAATATTTACATCAACTAAGACTATAATAATTCAACGGGCCCTTCTGTTACATGATTAAACACCACACTCGACTATTTTTTTTTTAATCCCTTCTATTGAAAAATTACATTTCTGTTTTCATAATTTCACTATCCATTTCTAAATATTTACATCAACTAAGACTATAATAATTCAACTTGATAAACACTACTCGAGAATTTTTTTTTTCTTTGGTGAATGTAAAGCTCCCTTTCATACAATAGCTGCGGCGACCATGAGAAGAAACTCGACACTCAGGAGAAATAATGTTCTATTGTCTGGTACGGAAAACCTCGCTTGTTTTCACTCTTCCTGTAATTTTCATTTTATTTCCCTCCGTTTTGAAGTAATAAACATTTTTAGTAACGACATTTCATGTGATGAACATTTGAAGTAATGAACATTTCAAGTAACATTTGAAATAATGAACATTTCTAGTAAGGACATTTGAAGTAATGAATATTTCTAGTGAGGATATTTGAAGTAATGAAAATTGCTAATAACGACATTTGAAGTAATGAACATTTCTAGTAAGGACATTTAAAGTAATGAATATTTCTAGTGAGGATATAAAAGTAATGAAAATTGCTAATAACGATATTTGAAGTAATGAACATTTCTAGTAAGGACATTTGAAGTAATGAATATTTCTAGTGAGGATATTTGAAGTAATGAAAATTGCTAATAACGACATTTGAAGTAATGAAAATTTCTAGTAACGCCATTAAATATTTCTAGTAGAGAACATTTCTAGTAACGCCATTAAATATTTCTAGTAGTGAACATTTCTAGTAACGCCATTAAATATTTCTAGTAGTGAACATTTGAAAATTTCTAGTAAGGACATTTAAAGTACAGAACATTTCTAATACCGACATTTTAATTAATGAACACTTCTAGTAACAATATTTGAAGTAATGAACATTTCTAGTGACGACATTTAAAGTATTGAACAGTTCTAGTAACGAAATTTTGAAGTAATGGACATTTGTAGTTACGACGTTTGTAGGAATGACCATTTCTAGTAACGAAATTTAAAGCTTTGAACATTTCTAGTAACGAAATTTGAAGTAATGAAAATTTTTAGTAACGACATTTGAAGTAATAAACATTTCTAGTAACGAAATTTGAAGCAATGGACATTTCTAGTAACGAAATTTGAAGTAATGGACATTTCTAGTAAGGAAATTTAAAGTACTGAACATTTCTATTAACAATATTTAAAGTACTGAACATTTCTATTAACAATATTTAAAGTATTGAGCATCTCTAGTAACGAAATGTGAAGTAATGGACATTTGTAGTAACGTCATTTAAAGTTCTAAACATTTTTAGTAACGACACTTGAAGTAATGAATATTTCTAGTAACGCCATTTGAAGTAATGCCCATATCTAGTAATATTTAAAATACTGAACATTCTTAGTAACGACATTTGAAGCAATAAACATTTCTAACAACGACATTTGAAGTAATGATCATTTTTAGTAACGAAATCTGAAGTAATGAACATTTCTAGTAACGAAATTTGAAGTAATGACCATTTCTAGTAATATTTCAAGTACTGAACATTCACAGTAACGACATTTGAAGTAATGAACATTTCTAATAACGAAATTTGAAGTAGTGAACATTTCTAGTACCGACATTTGAAGTAATGGACAAATCTAGTAACGAAATTTAAAGTACTGAACATTTCTATTAACAACACTTAAAGTACTGAGCATTTCTAGTAACGAAATTTGAAGTAATGGACATTTGTAGTAACATCATTTAAAGTTCTAAACATTTTTAGTAACGACACTTGAAGTAATGAATACTTCTAGTAACACCATTTGAAGTAATGCCCATTTCTAGTAATATTTAAAATAATGAACATTCTTAGTAACGACATTTGAAGCAATAAACATTTCTAGCAACGATATTTGAAGTAATGAACATTTCTAGCACCGACATTTGAAGTAATGACAATTTCTAGTAACATTTAAAGTACTGAACATTCCCAGTAACGACACGTCAAGTAATGAACATTTCTAGTAACGACATTTAACGCACTGAACATTCCTAATAACGACACTTGAATTTCTGAACATTCCTAGTAACATTTGAAGCTATAAACATTTCTAGCAACGGCAGATCATATTCCACCATAGAAAACCAACCATTTGTCATGTCCTCTCGTAGTATTTTTCTCCTACTCCACTTGATTCGAAATGATGGACTCGCGTCATCTTGTCATACTCTTTTGCTTTATGGTCCACTGGAGAAGTGTTCCCTCGGGGACTGAAAGCTCCTCCAAACACGATAAGACCTTCATGAATATGCTTAAACGCTGAGGGATGGAGACAGTTGCACGTCTTACTGAATCAGAATGTTTTTTCCAACTTGCTCGTCGTTCAAAACATATCAAGATGAATTTAGGTTATTGTTTATTTTAGACAAGAGTACGCGATAGCTATGTACAGCCCCCCCCCCTCCCCCCAGGGTATGACTATTTCCCCTCCAGTCACTATGACCGGAAATATTTGCAGATAACACGGTTCAGTTTAATGAATTAGGGGAAAAATTGCAAAAGACAATAGATTTGAAAAGAAATAGCCGAAAGGTAAGACTGAAAATGAATATGAGTAAAACTATCATAATGTTCAATGAATATGCAGACAACAAATAAGGGTTATGGACGAACCTCTAGAGATTGTTAATGAATATAAGTACTTAGGAGAGACAATAAGTGTTTACCTAGGACATCAGACAGAAATTAAAAGAAAGATAAGCATAGGATGGTGAGGTTTTGGTAAACAAAATGAGATTATGAAATGTAGAATGCCACTTTCCCTAAAATGATAAGTATTCAATGAGATGGTCCAACCAGTATTAGCTTATGCATCAGAAACTTGGAGCCTTACTAAAGCCTTAGAACAAAAGTTAGTTACCACTCAAAAAGCTATTGAAAGAATTATGATGGGAATAACAATAAAAGAGAGGAAGAGCAACATGGATACGAAACCAAACTAATGTAGAGGATATTTTAACAACTTGTAAAGAAAATGAAATGGACATGAGAAGAATGATAATAGATGGACATCAAGAATAATAGAATGGGTCCATGTAGATTGCAAAAGAAGCAGGGTAAGGAAGAGAAGACGATGGATTGACGAACTAAGAAAATTTGCGGGTATAATGGAAAGGCGATAAATAGAAGAGAGTGGAAGGACACGTCTCTGAGGCCTTTGTTCTGCAGTGGACTAGCAACGACTGATGATGATGGTGATATAAATATACATATCTAACATATGTATCATGTTTATGTGTATACATTATATATCTATCTATCTATCTATCTATAGATATACCCATATATATTATGAGTTTGTGTAAAGCGTACCAAAATCAAAATTGGGCAACTAAACAAGCCTAGAGATAAGGACTACCCAAAAAGATTAGACCTAATAAATGTTAACAAAACACTGCTGGGATGATACACAGATAAAGCTTAAATGGCCACAAAAAATGGGGAAGAACTACAGCCACTTGCTTAAATGGAGAGATATTATGGTTTCCAAATGAACATATTCCTATGTTTTCTGAAAGAATTAAACTGTTCCTTTGTATTTATTTTATGACAAGTTGTATTTATTTCCTTATCTCTCAGTTAAATCATATACATTTAATACATTTACTAAGTCCTTCTCTACTCAAGGGGTTAACTACTGCACAGTAATTGTTCAGTTGCTATTTTCCACTTGGGAAGGGTAGAAGCGACTCTTTGACTACTGTAAGCAGCTCTTCTAGAAGGACACTCCAAAATCAAACCATAGTCATTAGGTAGTGTCATAGCCTCTGTACCTAGATCTTCCACTGTCTTGGGTCAAGAGTTCTCTTGCATGAGGGTACACTCACTCAGCCTTACTATTCTATCTGTTTCCTTATTTACTTTCCTCCTGGATTATTTTCCCTGTTGGAGTCCTTGAGCTTATAGCATCCTGCTTTTCCAACTAAGGTTGTAGCTTAGCTAGTGGACTTTAAAGACTATTTATTCCTACATATAAAAATACACATAAGAATCCAATAAAGGAACTAAGGCCTGCTATGGCAAAGATATTTGACAATACAAATATTTAACAAAATAACAATAAATATATTTATAAGCAAGTAAAACCAATAAAAAAGTTTGGCAAAATAACACATAGTATTCAAGTAATAATAATAATAATAATAATAATAATAATAATAATAATAATAATAATAATAATAATAATAATAATAATAATAATAATAATAATAATAATATAGGACGTCACTCTATAACTTGAGTCTACAATATGATTTATCAGCTATGCCACTCTCCACATTATCACTACAAAATGAGAATCTTTATAATTTATTGCAGCCATTCTTATTGCCACTAACACCACTACTTGTTATTGATGTTCCCAGCATTATTATTTTCATTAATGCTGAAAACTTCCGATGACTTCCATTTCTCAAAACGGCATCCTTTCTTTATTGTCTTTTTCCAAAGTTTCTACTATAAAATTCCTTTGACAGTGAGGCATTTGTTGATGGAATGCCAACTTTTAGCACCTTAAGAAAGAGATATCTGTTTGAGGCACGAGGTGAGGATGGCAGGCTCATCCTTGCCAAGATTCTTGGACATGATGTGTTGTACTATGCTAGGGGTATTTTTAGATCTATTTCAAAAGCAGGTCTCTAAAAGCTATTCAACTTTTATAAGGATATCTTTGCTTTTATTGTTTGAAATTTAATTTCCTTTTATTCTTTATTCATAACAAATATCAGTGTCAATGACCTTAGATGTTAGGATGCCAGACCTAGAAATCAATAAATCAATCGTAAATTTAACGGTATAATACAAATCGATAATAGTTCTGCGTCACGAAAGTATCAGTAGCATTTGAAGTGCATTATTCTGATATGAGTGCTTCTCTACAACTTTCATTCGTAAATTAACAAATAAAAAGATGGCAAACCTAATTCCACCTTTGGCAACATACTCATTTTACACAGCTGAAAACAGAAAAAACAGTGAAAAATGTTTTATTGAAAAGATTTATAAGCAAGAAAAATTTCAATAAGTAAAACTTTAAACTTCTAAAATAATCGATCTAGCCCATATATTCCACACCTCTCCTTTAGTTTCCCCAAAGGTTACACCACTCAGCGAGTCGCCCATCTGATTGATAGCTTTATTGCAAAGTCCACCCACTCATCACCCCCCCCCCCTTATTCACCTGTCAGTAGTATTGAACTATCCACTTTAACGATCCATCGCCTAAAAGGCTTCACTAACACCTCGTCATTCATAAAGTTTGGTGTCGTAATTCGTCATTTCAGTTACGGCCTACGCCTCGTCTTCAAAGCGCCGCCGTCCGCCTATTTCGGAACATTAGGGCGAAGCGTGTATCCCCGCTCAACTTGTTCGCCTCATCCATCAATCCATTTTGGAGATAATAGCGGCCCATAATAACGAAAAACTTTACAAAGGCGTCTGCTCGCCCATAATAGTATATGGTGAACGGTCGCCATTAAAGTACGGCCCAGAAAGAAATGCCTGATAGAATGAAATGTCAAAAGTATAATCAGTGGTGTCATTTCACAATTACCATTTTGTGTTTGCTTATAACATCTTAGATTTTCATTCTCAACTATAATTTCAGAGCAGACCTTTTACTTATCAATGATTATTGTTATTTGCATTAAAAAGGTATATAATACTTTGTCATTGTAATCACTTGCGCCAACGAAATTGGAAGGAGGTTATGTTTTCGCCCCTGTTTGTTCTTTTGTCTGTTTGTGAACAACTTCCTGGCCACAATTTTACGCATAGTAAAACGCCCAGGGATTAATTGTTATGTGGAGACGTGTAAATGATTCAATTTTGAAAGTCCTAGCTCAAAGGTCAAGGTCGAGCAAAAGGTCGACAAAATTAACTCTAAACCTTAAACCCCGAGCAGATGGTTGCCACACAGACTTCAAATACGCCTGCGGTCTAAATTAATTCTGGGAAAGGCAAGCTGGTTTCGAGAAATAAAGTGCCATGGCGAAGGTTTGCACTCAGTATGTCTTTCTAGTTCAGGATTAAAACCTCTTGATGGTCATACAAATTAATTAAGTAAAAAAAAAAGAAAAAGAAAGAAAAAAAAGAGCGTCACAACAGTTTCCCAGGATTCTACCACATGGATATCAGTTACATTACTCTGTGAAGACTTGGAAATAGTTCAGCATTTCATGAAAGCCTCAGTTTAACAAAGTGAAAAAAGCACACTATCAGAAAGAGAACGGAATATTTTCAGCCTAATAGCGAACAGGAGTCAGCAAATATTTTTTAAAAATTGTTATTTTCAACTTTAACAACCACAATCTATTTTTCCTTAAATGACAATTTCAACAGGAAAACTGATTAAACAGTGGATGAAAAAGTCAAATATACCATCGTAAATATATAAAAAAAACACACAAAAACACAATATGAGGCACCAAAAAAATTCAATTAAATTTACCAATAACTTGATGATAATCCTCGTTAAAAATTGCCGGAAAATCCTGTATTTCCCTCGAGAATTCTACTACAGAGAGGAAGATTGACAGAATGATTTAATATTGACAGTGGAGTCACTTGATCATCGAGAACTAAAAGTTAATTGCTGATTTAACATAAAATGGTGACAGGCTACCAAACGTTTTCAGTCAAACACATTGTAATTCATATATCATTACTCAACAACAATATATGAAGGATGAAAAAATTAATAATCCATACATAACTCACCTAAAACAATATATGAAGGATGAATAAATTAATAATCCATACATTACTCACCTACATAAACATATGAAGGATGAACAAATTAATAAGCCATACATAACTCACCTACAACAATAAATGAACGATGAAAAAATTGAATCTTAGTTAAGAGATTTCGGGTAGAATAAACACCTTGAAGAAATAAAGTTAAACATCACTCTCAAGACAAGTTACTAATCCCTTAAATGAAAGTATTTATCCTTTCCTTTCCTTTCCCACCTACTAACCCTATTCCTTACCTACACCCTCTCCCACCCAACACCACCCCAACATTCCCCTTCCAACCCCCCCCCCCCCCCCCATCAAGGGACGTCTGTCAGACGGGGAGCGATGTTCCAAAGTCATCCGATATAATTCCATTAGGACACCAACAAAGTTCCAGGCTGGCCTCTCCAGAGGAGACAAAATGAAAACAGAAAAGTAGCAGAGTTATCAGTGACGCTGTCAAAACCAACTGGGGTCGGAAAACCTGGAATAACCGACAGGGAAAAGATTCAACTTGGGAGTTTTCCCTTCAGAGACGAGAGGTATACATTTATATATACACTCAGTCGCTTATACATGACATCAAAAGGTGAATGACAGTTTGTGGAGTAAGGGAGTTTGACGTTATAGTAACACGCACACCATGAATAGTAATGCTAGATGGAACAATAGTATACATATGTATAAATACGAACGGATGGTGTATATAATTCTATATACATATATATATATATATATATATATTTAAATACATATATATGCACATGAAATACATTACATATATATATATATACATATATATATATATATATATATTTAAATACATATATATGCACATGAAATACATTACATATATATACATATATATATATATATATACATACATATATATATATATATATATATAAATATACAGTACATCCATATACCAAGGTACTTCCCCCAATATATATATATATATATATATACATATACATATATATATATATATATATATATCCTTTCTTAGTGGGGATACCTTAACGTAGTGAAAGGGCTTGTGTATCGCCATGATCGGCAAAGCTGTACTAATCAAGGATAGCAACACTAGAATGGTTTGCTGTGAGGGAACAGACAAATCTCCAACCATCACCAATCCGCACTGGCCAGCGTGGTGATGAAAACTGACCAAACCCCACACATGAATTACGATATATCTGAGGCCTTTGTCTTGCAGTGTACTAGAACAGGTTGTAGTTGTCATTGTTTACATATATAACACATATATAACGTTTATATATCTAGAGAGAGAGAGAGAGAGAGAGAGAGAGAGAGAGAGAGAGAGAGAGAGAATTTATTAGATAGCACCAGATTGGCAGGTACAAGTGGAAAGCAAGACAAGGGGGGACACACGGGGGACACAGAAAAGGGCAGAAGTGAACAAGACTGACAGAAAACTGAATTGTGACGAGGAAGCAAAAGCTTTGAAATCCCAAGACATACGTCACCAAAAATGACAGACACATATTGCAGGTACAAATCATAACAAAATTCAGGGCTAAACTTAAATTCAGGGCTAAACTTGAAGTATTCAATGACAACTACGTTTTTTTAATACATAAGCTTTTATTGTGTATTTTTCTATCTTTTAAATTTTATTATTTCCTATTCATGTTTTTCGATAATTACCAAAGAAGTTTAAAGGTTTAATACAGAGATATTGCCCTAGCAAGCAGGACAATGACCTAAAGACTGACCATATATATATATATATGTATACATCTGATTCTCAACACAAGCTAGGACCATGGAGGGTTAGGCAATGGATGTTGATGACTCAACAGTTATACCTATAGGCTCCCCCTAAACCCTCCATCCTTAGCTCACAAGAATGGTGAGGTTGCAGCGACCAAAGGAACTAACAAGTTTGAGTGGGACTAACCACAGTCTTCCGATCACACTACAAGAACGTTACCTCCCCCAAGAAGATTATAAAATCTAGTCGGTTTATTTGTTTACCTGCCTGTGTGTCTGTCTCTCTGTAGACAGAATTGCGTAAAAACCAATAGACGGATTTTGACGAAATTTTCACCACAGACAGACCCTAGGTCATAGACAACCCCATTAAATTTTAGAGATGATCCGGATCCAAATTCTAGATCCGGATTTACATTTTTGCAACTTTACAGATAACGCCATAATAAACTGACGGATTTTAACCAAATTTCCACCAAAGATAGATCTTAGGCCATGGACGACTCCACTACACTTTGGCGAAGGTCAGAAATCTCTGATTGTTCTTATTAATAATTTAAGTAATTTTGAGAATTATTATAATTTCAATCATTTCATCAGCATCCGCGGGGCAATTCTGTGTTATCATTATTGACATTAAGATTATTAATCTTGAAATTATCAATATCATTATTATTCATATCTAATTTTTTGCAATATTGATTATCAAAATTTCAATAATTTCATCAGCATCTAGTAGAAAACACTACGACTTTGGAGATTCATCGATGAAAAAGATAAAATAGGAAACTAAAGAAGATGAAGTCTACCATATCACAAAGCGCAAGACAAAGCCTCCATTTTACGATTCTTTTCCAAGATGGGCTCCTCGCTAGTATTTTTACTGCATCTCAGTTTAAGCAGATTGCAAGAGATTCCCTAGATGATAAAATAGCCAGAAACCCGAAGAGTTATAAGATAAAGTCATCAATCCGTTGTTTTTGTTGATGTTTAAAGCCATAGCTCGAATGGGGATGCATCGAAGCCGAGGGGCGCCCATGAGGGAGTACCTTAAGCAGACTCAGTCTGTAAGACTTTTATCCTTTATACTTCCCTATCCCGCAAAGATTCCAGGCAAAACTAGTGGGGCACTCAGTAGAGCACAGACCTCCGCCGTGGCAGCTTATTCCTCGACCTTGACCTTGACCTTTGAACTTAACATGTATTAATTGGCGTGGATTTCCATACACTTATATATGAACCAATTTTGAAGTCTATGTGACAACAATTTTCAAATTTATGGCTGATTAAGAGAATTGGACATTTTCCTTGTCCGTGACCTTGACCTTCTAAAATTTAATCATTTCTAGCTTTTTACATAAGTTAATCCCTGCAAGTTTCATTACTCTACGATTAAAATTCTGGCCAGGAAGCTGTTCACTAACACAAACACACACAAAAAAAAAAAAAAAAAAACACAAACAGGGGCGAAAACATAACCATCTTCCAACTTCGTTGGCGGGCGTAATAAGACCCTTCTGCTGCAGCCATAGCCAATCCCGTAGTCTCCCACATTAACAGCAATCACAATACATCCCTTCACAAATTTCGAACTAAACTAACTTATAATTACTTCAAGTGGATGTGTTGTGACCGATGTTAACATGGGAGACACCATGATTGGCTATGACGTCATCAGGAGGTGGGGCTTATTTCGCCTGGGATCTTTGCTGCTACTATAGTTAGGGAGAAGGTCTGTTATGTAGTTTAAAAGTTACTGGAGTATATAAAATTCAAATATGTAAACAAACAACATTTTGTAAAGTTATTCTATGCTACCAAAAATATAAAAAAAAAAAAAATAAAAGTCCTGGCACGACTACACACACAAAACAAATTTCCAACTGCAAATGATGACTCCACAATTCCATAAAAGAACACTGCAAAAAAAATCAACAATAATCCCAAGAAAAAGAATAAATACGATAAAAGTAATCTACGAGTGCAAACGAAAACGATTTAAAAGCACCAGTCAAACATGGCCGCTTCCTTCACTTGAAGACGAAATTTTAATTTCTTCGATAAATATTTGCGCACCAACTGAAATTATCACAAACATTCAAGAGTGCCGTTCGAGAGCACTCGACTCTTTATATACATATATATATATATATATATATATACATATATATATATATATATATACATATATATATATATATATACATACATACATACATACATACATACATACATACATACATACATACATACATACATACATATATATATATATATATATATTCCTTTAAAGAATACAAATGCCTACCGAAAAACATTTTATGAAGATCGTAGATTAAAATAAAAATATACATTAAGACGCGTTTAAACAGATTTCTTGATGTGTAACGTTAATGGATGTTTGCTCTTCCGGGACGCCGGATAACATCGCTCAAGCATACGAGGAAGAAATACAGCATCTTAAAATTTTAGATTTGTCATCGGGAAAACATAATTCAAACTAAGCACAAGGAGAGAGAGAGAGAGAGAGAGAGAGAGAGAGAGAGAGAGAGAGAGAATTTTTCATAATGTATTCATACCAACATGTTATGATTACTGCATTGATATAACAAAATTCAGGACAATCGAAACAAAAAAAAAATCGAATAAAATGCCAATATTTGAAAATAATTGCCAAATTTAATAAGAATCTGCTTCATAATATCTTCCAACAGAATTGTTTACAAAAATTAATAACGTAACAAACATATTTCAAATAAAATTTGAAAAAAATTCGAGCATATTAAAATATATATATACATATATACATATATATATATATATATATACATATATATACAGCATATATATATATATATATATATATATTAGTTTCCAACAAAGTTGCAGATTTTGTCATATTTTACTTAATCCGCACTAGGAAGTAGTTAAGACCCAAGTCTAAAGGTCCCTGACAAAAATCCTCAAGTTATTACCTTTGAATACTCAAGAAAATGGGACCCTAGGGGATTCCATTAGAAAGCGAAGGGGAAGTTAAACCCTTGTTTCATGTTGCAAAGCTTCGACAATTTGTTTACGTTCTGGAGGGAGATAAGCTTGCAGGGAACAGCTCTTCCGATTAAATCTAAAAAGAGGATGTTTATGGATATCCTTTTAAAACCAAAAAGGCAAAGAAACCTTCGGAAATTGAGTTTATAAGGAGCTTATGTGTTTCCGATAGAAGGGTATCCACTGAGAGAGACTGTAACCACGATAGTCTGGAAGCATAAGATGCAGTGAAGAGTTGATGCTTATTTTTATAGAGTGGTTTGAAGCTTAATTGGTCTTTTGGGTATAAGGAATAATGTTAAAAGATGGAATTATTACCATTTTATTAAAGACTGAGGAGAGGAGACGCACTGGGCTCAATAAGATTATGTTGGCATAAGCAATCCAAATGAAGAATTACGAAAGTAAGAACCTGTATATGCTTGAAAATAGAACAAGTTTGCTATGAATGTAAATAGGAATAACCTTGCAAAAGTAATAAAGTTGAAAAAATAAAGGTCGTTACAATAATACATACATTACGTTACCTATTCTAGGTATTATTACAATAACACCCACATTACGTTACTTATTCTAAGCTACAACTCATCTCTCATGCTAACACTACCATTCACAAGTGCCACTGTTACACTCAACGGCTTATCCTTGCTCATATCTTCGCCATTTTGCAAAAATATCATAAACCGTTTTCCCTTCTCACAAAATTGCAGTAATAGTTTTTAAAATTTTTTTAGTATATTTCATAGGTAAATTAGGGTCCTTAACCTAAGTCGACTGTTGTATGCCGTTGCTGGGAATATGAAGAGATTGTAAAGTTCTCCGTCATAATGCAATTTCACCGTAACTAAAAACGGGGAAATCTTTCAATATGTGTTTCTTCTCTCTCTCTCTCTCTCTCTCTCTCTCTCTCTCTCTCTCTCTCTCTCTGATATTTAGTAAATTGTAATTTATTCATAGTAAGACTCTGTTTTTCCTTATCTGTTCCCTCTTTAGTATGGGAGCGATGGTTATCATGCTTTATCCTCCAAAATAAGGTGAACAGTTCAAAGGTCAAATTCAGTATTTTGGAAACGTAGATAAATCATGGGCTAACAATGCTGGTTTTATATAGATTACTGCATCAAGTTAAAAAGTACTACCAAAAAAAAAAAATATATAATTTACATATCCGAACTGCATGTCCATGTAATAACTCGGATGACCAATCAGTATATGAAATTATGCATTTTAATGTTTATTCTAATTACCATATTCAAACATCAGGAATTAGGGGGGGGGATCATCTCCAGAATAAATTCCTTGGGTAAACAGACCGTCGAATTTTGAATATTTTACTCCCAAAAATCAAAAAAGCAAATAAAATATTCTAAAGAAAGTAAACTCTAATTAATGCATAAAATTATTTTAATGCAAATTATTGAAGGGGCAGGAATAGTAAATTATATACACCAATAGCAATATATCAATACCTATTCATAAATATTCAAAGAAGAGATTTACAACACACAGCTAAAAGATGTTTTCCAAAAAATACTATTTATAGTGCTATATTCGATTCACCTTGAATTATATTTTCAAACTGATATCATTACCTATTAATACTATAACATAATTAAATATATTTACTCAATATTTACATGTAAAACATGAATGGTTCTGGACTACTAACACACAAACAAGCGGTAGAAGTTACCCACGTTCCCTATATGTTAGGCTTCAAAGTTTGTTTATCTTGAACCAAAAGATAAACAGTTTAGATAATGTTTGTAAGTAGGCACGCCACCTTAACAATGAAGGATAAACATACAAACATCCAGGTTTTAAGATTAGGATTCCTTCACGTTACAAAGTCAGAATACAAATAAAACTTGACAACAGCTCCAAAACACATTTTCAATTCCAGTCGGTAGTTCGAAAATTCACACAAAACTATTTAAGAGAAAAATCAAAATACATAACAGTCCACAAAGAGAAATACCAAAGGCTTATGTTACCCCTAGTTCCAAGTGGCCAGATTTAAGCCCCCCCCCCCTCTCTCTCTCTCTCTCTCTCTCTCTCTCTCTCTCTCTCTCTCGTGACTCCAATACAGGCAGTTGTTATCCTCCCTCCATTTCAGACATTTACCGCGCAGGGAAATGTCAGACTCGAGTGATGACATTTACTTCATAATGTCGAGAATAAACATTTCCCCAAACACACTACCGATGTAGGAGGCACAGAGGTAAATACTGTAGGCTTCTTAGAAAAAACTTTAGGCTGTAGGACGAAAAGAGAGAGAGAGAGGTTTTAAGATTAGGATTCCTTCGCGTTACAAAGTCAGAATACAAATAAAACTTGACAACAGTTCCAAAAAACGTTTTCAATTTCAGTCAGCGTAGTTCGAAAATTCACACAAAACTATTTAGGAGAAAAATCAAAATACATAACAGTCCACAAAGAGAAATACCAAAGGCTTATGTTACCCCTAGTTCCAAGTGGCCAGATTTAAGCCCCCCCCCCCCCTCTCTCTCTCTCTCTCTCTCTCTCTCTCTCTCTCTCTCTCTCTCGTGACTCCAATACAGGCAGTTGTTATCCTCCCTCCATTTCAGACATTTACCGCGCAGGGAAATGTCAGACTCGAGTGATGACATTTACTTCATAATGTCGAGAATAAACATTTCCCCAAACACACTACCGATGTAGGAGGCACAGAGGTAAATACTATAGGCTTCTTAGAAAAAACTTTAGGCTGTAGGACGAAAAGGTTTATTCCTTCATGATTTTCTCAATTATACAACATATTTTTTCTTAATATTGACTAGATCTAGGAACAGATACTGAAATGTGTCGAGTAAATAAAGGTTGATTTACGGTTTAACATTCCTGGATGTCAATTTCCAGTTCTTTGGCCGAGTTCAATAGTTCCAGTTTAGGGGAAATACTACATAAATTATGGTCCATTCTAAAAAAATGTCACATTTTAAAAGCTTTAATCACCTATTACCTTATTTGGAAAGAAATATTTATGGATAAAACATTACCAAAGGCTTAGGGATTTTTCCCTCACTTTCAGAGTATATGATTTAAAGGTAATACTCCCATCACAACTCACAAGGACACTACAGTCTACATGGACTTTTATTTCGAAGCAACATTTTAAAATCTGGATGCTAAAAGCACATGTATTTATTCATGATCATTGTTAATGTCATAATATCCAATAAAAAATATAAACGCTGATTATAAAAACCAAATAGATCATACCTAATAAATCAAAGCCCAATAAGACTCGTGAAAAGCAATTGAAAAAATAAACATTCAATTAAAAGTAATATATTCTACATTTCAATAACACATCAGGCCAGCTTCCTTCATCTCAGTGATATTTGAGAAACAGTCCATGGCCTCAGCTTGGTTTGGGATTACAGCTCTTGTAATAATAATGACTGTGTTGCGTCAGAAGTGGACTTCCACTTTCTGGCTGATGACACTGTGATCACTGGATGTCCCCTGGCACTCTTCAAAAGAGGACCTTGCTCTCGAGTTAGCTTGTTATACGCCACAGGTGGCAGAGACAACCTGGAACGTTCTGGCCATACTATTGAGTTTATGATCGACTGATTGATTGAATGAATGACATTCCTTCTGGCGTCGCAACAGAGGAGTTGCTTAAGTTGCAATTTAAATTGTGTGCATAAAATCATGAGATAAGTGATTGTATGTCACTTAAATATTTAATTTCTTAGCCTATTTTTCTTGCGATTTATGGGCAAAATTTGTTTATTTATTAGCATATTTTCTTCTATTTCCTGGCTTTGCAAACTTGTTTCTAAATTCAAAACTCAGTTTTATGACCTCTTTAATCAAGTCTAATGTTATTTCAAGGTCGCCGGTTGTTTTGGCCTATTGGTAACGTCCCTGCATGGTGATTGTCAGACGGGGGTTCGAGTCCTGCTCACTCGTTAGTTCCTTTAGTATCTCTAATCTCACCATCCTTGTGAGCTAAGGAGGGGGTTTAGGGGAGCCTATAGGTCTACCTGCTGAGTTTTCAGCAGACATTACCTGGCCCGCCTTGGTCCTAGCTCTGGCGGAGAGGGGGCTTGGGCACTGATTACATATGGTCAGTCTCTAGGGCATTGTCCTGCTTGTTAGGGCAATGTCACTGTCCCTTGCCTCTGCCATTCATGAGCGACCTTTAAACAGATCACCTACAGATAACAACATAGCATAAAAGGGATATAACGGAACAGCTTTAGGAACACAGCCAATCCATAAAAAGATAAAAAAGTGCATATGCCCATAATCACAGTTTACTCAATCTTAACAAATAAAAAGATATATCAATTGAAAATATACTGGAATTTTGGGCAAAATATGATCCGAATAAGAGCATATACGACAAACCCTTCTTCTGAGTTAATCCACCCAATGAATTCGGAAGATTTTATCCATATGAGTAAACCTTTTGTCAAAATATCAAAATATGTTATATCTCGGCATCATTATCACAACGATTCGATTCTCACTCGAGTTTAAACAAAAAACACCTCATTTGCATGGCGTAAAGGGAAACTATTTCCTGCCATTCAAATTCTAGCCTAGCCAAATTATAACAACGCTTCTGACCTCACAATATATAAATAGCACTAACATAGAATACTATTGTACATGACCCGTCAAAAGACAAAAGAGACGGTTGAATATTGAGATAGGTAGGTACCCACACGCACATACACACAGTGTACCTATCGGGTAGACAATCTCACCACAGTATGACTTCCCTTACCCGAGTGACAAGGAGAGACAGTAGTTATGCGTCTACTAATGTCTCATAGCGTAACCGGAATAGAATATAAAATTATATATATATATATATATATATATATATATAAATAAATTTATATATATACACACACACATATATATATATATATATATATTTACATATATACACACAAGCACACACAGTATGTAGCTCTTTATCATATAGGGGAGAGGAGATGTTTCACTATTATTCTGTTGCTGAAACTAGGCTATGATAATTTACAAAAAATAAAATCACTTAGTTAATATACAAATGAAATACATACAACAAAACTATCATAGGACTTTCAATAATTATCTAATACGTGTTACTTCATTTGGAGAGAGTTACGTACGGGAGAATTAAACTGTACCTTGTCCCCCTTAAAAGACAGAGGAAGGGTGTTCTTAATGTTTTTAAGGAAAGCGGGAAGACTACTATAATTCATGGAGTATATTTCAGAAAAGCACAACCCCAACGATGATCTAAGATAGGAAAGAAACACTATAAAAAAAGGTGCGTTAGTACCATGAAGTCAGATCAAGGTGTGGCAGATGCTGAAATTTCCGTTACTATATAAAAAATAAACAAAACACCGGCACGAGAACACACAGATGATGGACGATGAGAATGAGATGAAATGGGGTGAGTGATGACAGAACCACTTGAGAGCGTAAATTGACGGCAGGAGGCGGTCAGAAACAAACTCTACGGGCGCCGGCAACCAGGTTTCACTATCCTCTACATGACCTTTCTCGGTCCTGGATATATTTTGTTTTCTTATAGAGAAGTGCGCACAGGACATAGCGCATACAGGGAATTAAAAGGCGATGGAACATAGGCTGGACCGTTTACAATGAGCATGGTATTATACAAGAGCGACGTTTAATCATAATATCTTTGTGATTTTCTGGCTCATCAATGGCACGATGGCGGAAATAACTATTTCAATTAACTTAACTCATGTCTATATCGTTTGTATAATCCTGTACTCGACTAAAGAGCTAAAAATAACAAGGAAAACATCAAAGTCCTTTTTCCAAAGGACAAAAAAAAATATTTCATTATCGAAATATGCAAAGAAAATTTTTTTTCTGGTTTAAAAAAACATTTCTTTTATTATGAAGACAATCTTAATTTACCATAGAAAAACTCCACACCACTCTAGTATATATCTCTATATATATTCTTCGATAGTGTATAAAGAAAAAAAATCACTGTATCAGTATTTCGTTAACATTCGCTCACAATTATAGCGTGAATTAGTCTTAAACGGGGTTTACACGGTCGAACGGTTCGTCGAACCTGATTGTCAAACAGTTCGAAGAGGTGGAGTCACCTACAAATGCATAAGGTTCGTAAACAATGAAGCCCCGCCCACTAAAGCCAGGTGAGAACAGACTTTGAACTGTTCGACGAACGTGTTCGACAACCAAATACCCCGTTCAAACGTTCGAACATCACTTCAAACACTTGTCTGTCAAACGGCATTCGACAAACCGTTCGAGATGAATTTTTTACCTCCGGAAGCGATGGCCTCCACTTGACTGTCTCTATTGATTACTCTAACTCACGCCAGCCAAAGCTAATGAGTATACACTTGAAAGATAATTATGTTAATGAAAAGCGAATGCATAAATTAAACGTAATTAGGCCAGGGTAATTACGGGGAGAACATCATAACAACATTATTATTCAGTCTCAAAATTAAAATTAAATAGGCACAACTATCCGTAGCGCCGTTTCGAGTATCATTTTGCAATGATATGCATAGTTTACTAAAGATCGAATTTTTTTCAGAATACACAGGGTTATAATAATCTTCAAAGATCATTTACTACCATAAAATCGGCATAGAACATGCAAGAGTACGGGAAGCCTTTAAATATGTGGCCCCGAGGGTATACAATAAGCTCCCACTAGACATTCGAAAGATTTTAAGGCTTTCAAGAGGAAACTTTATACTTTCGTATTCTCTAGGTTCTTCGATAGTGTGGATTTTATAATAAACGAGCAATATGCGGTGTAAAATGTTAAATGCTTTCGAGCGAAAATGATAAAATGACTAAGAGGGTCCTACAGAGTATAAGGTTCCTTTCCTCTCTGGGATATTTTTCCTTGTTGGAGCCCCTGTGCTTATAGCATCCTGCTTTTCCAACTAGAGTTGTAGCTTAGCAAATAATAATAATAATAATAATAATAATAATAATAATAATAATAATAATAATAATAATAATAATAATAATAATAATAATAATAATTAAGTAAAGTAAGTAACCTACATGGAATGGGGTTTGGACGTGTGAGGGGCGGGAGCTTTATTCAATTCTTTAAAACTATTTAGTCTTCTCTAGTCGTTCTTTCGTGCCCTATAAAAGTCGACCAGGTAATGTAAACCCTGATATTTTATACATACAAATTACCCTTAACTTTTAAAGAATAAAAAAAAAAACAATCTTCTATGAAACAGGTTTAGCAAAATATACAACGGAGGATCAACAAGGTGCTGTTTCTGCTTTTTTTCCTTTACCAGGACTTCATTAATTATTTCGCATTCTAATTATTAACCCTTTATGATTTACGGAATTTAGGCTGTGCAACCCAGTGTTGGATCTGAGGAGGCCAATCCGCACCTGTGTGCAACTTTGGGAAATTCTGGAGTTGTACTATGAAATAAAACCCAGTGTAGAAGTAAGGACATAACTTTTGTTAAATTAACCAGTCAGTAATAAGATAATACTTAAGTGAGTCTGGATTTAGTTCTCGTTTGTCAATCAAGACAAAATCTAGAAATCACTGAAAAATCATTACATCTAAATTCTACATTTTAAAATGTTAGTTTTTTATATCAGTTTTTACGCATATAGTTTTTTTTAATTATTTAATCTACAGTTTTATACTGAATAAAAAAACTTGAATTTTCTGTACTGTATGTTCATATTTGAATTTTCGTAACACTATTCTTTCTTTATTCCCTTCAAAGTCATTCAAAAATTTGCTTAAACAAATTTGTGGCCAAAATTTACTATAAACTGCATTCTTACTTTTGTAAGGGGTATGAGAACTTACTAAAGGTTTCCTATGAGTGCGAGCAAGAAAAGGCTGAGAATCCCTACTTTAAGGGTTAATACTACTGTTACACAACTTTATTACTACAATAACTTTTCTATGTATATAGCATCAGTATCATTGTAACTGCGCTCATTTCCAATGGCTCGCCAGCTCTCAAACGACGACAGGGTGGTGTCACAAGAAACAAAATAATAATGATGTCTCGTCCACATCAAAAAGATTCGGACTTACTCGTATTTCTTGGCCCCTTACGAAAGATTGTCTCAGCACATTCTGTTTTTTTTTTTTCTTTGAGAGAGAGAGAGAGAGAGAGAGAGAGAGAGAGAGAGAGACATTTTTTTAGAGAGAGAGAGAGAGAGAGAGACTTTTTTTTAGAGAGAGAGAGAGAGAGAGAGAGAGAGAGAGGAGACATTGTTTTTTTTTTAGAGAGAGAGAGAGAGAGAGAGAGAGAGAGAGAGAGAGAGAGATTCTCTTTCTCCAGGGTTTTACACAAATGTTCAAACATATTGCTAGTGAGGAAAGGAAATAAGGCAATAGCATTCTAATCTTTGAGAATTAGCCTTACTACCTACTATAATGATAAAGTTTACATAATGTATAATGAATCACATAACCAAGACAATGATTCTTACAATCTTTATCTTTATCGAATAACAAAAATAAAGAAAAAATCGTGTGTCCAAGTATGTTTCCTAACAGAAGTAGCACTACACTAAATGAGTAGGTCAAAAGGTCAACATAATAATGACATTTCATCGATAGATTGCCAGACATTGGAGCTAATGACAGATCTATTGATAAGATAATAAAACTAGATAAGCCCTCAGAGTGTAGACCTCCGCCACGGCAGCTTATTTCTCGAAACCAGCTTGCCTTTCCCAGAATCAATTTAGACCGTAGGCGTATTTGAAGTCTGTGACAATCATGTGCGAACTTGGGGTTAAGGTAAGGGTTAATTCAGTCGACATTTTACGCGACCTTGACCTTGACCTTTGACCTAGTACTTTAAAAAATCTAATCACTTTTATGTCTCAACATAACAATTAATCCATGAAAGTTTCCCTACTCTAGGAATAAAATTGTGGCCAGGAAGTTATTTCGTAAACAAACAGAAACTGACAAACGGGGGCGAAAACATGACCTCCTCCTAACTTCTTTGGCGGAGGCAATAAAATATTCGGCTTTCACCACAATCTTTGCCTTACACAATGGGATGCTCGTTCATCTAGACCTTGCTTTTGTATCCTTTGGTCGGAGCTTACCATTCCTACCGAGTTTGTCTTTCTTTGATATTATATTCCTAAATAAAGTCATTACTTTTTCCCCTTTGACTTTAGTTAATGTAGTTTCAATACCGAGCTGCTGAAATCGCTTAAGGAATTCTACTACTGTAGTAACTAAAATCCTACAAAATAAAAGAATAAGAAACCTTTTGATCTTAACACAAAATGCTAAAATAACATTTCACAAGACGATGACTCATAATATCACATTCACATGAGAGCATTGTTGAAAAAGGTCTACCATACATTCACATAAAAAAAAATAAAATATGAAGATAATAGTTTTGGAAAAAAAAATTATTAAATTAAAAAATTCTTCTAAACTTTGCTAAGACCGAAATCAAAGCAAACTAAGAGAGCCAATTAAAAACAATTCACTCCTATGATCGAATGTAGAATCTAAAACAAAAATTCATAACGATAAAAAAATGGGGATGATCAGATTTATAATATATATATATATATATATATATACATACATACATACATACATATAAATATATATATATATATATATATATGCAGATATTTCTAGTCCACTACACAACCAAGGCCTCAGACATGTCGATCCAGGCTGGCCATATATATATATATATATATATACACATATATATCATATATATATATATATCATATATATATATATATCATATATATATATATATATATCATATATATATATATATATCATATATATATATATATATATATTCATATATATATATATATATATATTCATATATATATATATATATGTATTCATATATATATATATATATATAGATATTCATATATATATATATATAGATATATATATATATATATATATATACATACATATACATATATATATATGATACTATAAAACATATTTCCTTGATTGCCCAAAGAACACAACTGCTTAAGTAAGAAATTAAGACGTTAAAAATAAAGATGAAATATCATAGATCACATTACCTTGCTGCAGGGGTGGTAGAAGTGGAGGTGGATCCGGTGGTAGTGGATCCGGTGGTAGTGGATCCGGTGGTAGTGGAACCGGTAGTAGTGGATCCGGTGTTAGTGGATCCGGTGGTCGATGCGGTCGTGGGTCCGGTGACCGATGCGGTAGTGGATCCGGTGACCGATGCGGTGGTGGATGCTGCAGTTGATTCATCTGTTCATAATCGAAATAAACGGGACGAAAGAAAGAAAAAAAGATTAGTTTTCTTATGTTATTATTCTGATTCTGGTTTGAGAGAGCTACGTATTTGAATTCACAAAAACCACTTTAAATTATTAATCTAACTGCTGATTAAAATAGAAAAAAATTTAATCCATTGAAAAAGATTTTCATATATTACTTATATATGAAAAATAAAAATGTACTCAAAATCACAGATTTTTACTAAAAAAAATTTAATCCATTGTACAAGATTTTTTATCTATTACATACAGTATACATAAAAAATAAAAAAAAAGTACTCAAAATCATACATTTTTACTAAAGGGAACTTCAAGGGTGTTAAATTTATTATGACAACATTCTTTTAAAGAAACATTACAAAATAATCTTAAAAATAAAAAAAAAAAAAAAATTCAACTTAACGAAGTATTTCTTTAAGTAAAGCATCAAAGAAATTTCAATACATCTTTTTACTTCTTTCAGCTTCTTGAATAAACTAAACACAACAAAAGCGAAGTCGATAGTTAATGGAATTGCCAATCGAATCTCATCAGGCTGAGTATTTCCAATACGAATTAAAGATTATTTATTGAGCGAACTTGCATCAAATTTCAACTGACTATCGTGGATTACAAGCAAAACAAAATGAATACTAATAAATACATGACTATAGTCCATTTCTTTTAGCGATGCATATTTGCACCGACTTGCAGCGGTGCCCTTTTAGCTCGGAAAAGTTTCCGGATCGCTGATTGGTTGGACAAGATAATTCTAACCAATCAGCGATCAGGAAACTTTTCCGAGCTAAAAGGGCACCGCCGCGAGTCGGTGCAAATATGCATCGCTAAAAGAAATGGACTATAGTTACTACTCTGTTAAAAAAAATCCGTAGTTTTTTTTTTTCGGAAATGCTCTGTAAAAATATACGGTTCTCAGCCGTATTTCAGTAAAATACAGGCGGCCGTAATTTTAACACAACTTAGTTATTGTATTTTACGGGTTGGTGACCGTAATATCACTCCTTTACGTCAATATATCCGTTTTTAAATCTGTAAATGCGTGACAACATTTGTTACAGGATTTTTACAGTTTTTGCGGCAATTTTTTAACAATGTATACTTAAAGGTGTCTGGTTTCAGTTCCAGTTTCATCGGAATAGATGTTCACTAGAACGTCAGTCGGGCAAGCCCGCAGCAGTGGTCTCCCCAGTAAACAGCATAAACTCATGGTCCCGGGTGGGATCGATCTGCCGCCATGCGAATGCTAGGCATAAACGTTACAAGTGTACTAGCCATGAGAATTAAAACCACAAACCTCTTTGTTTCCGGATAATAAAGTTTAAAATTTAGATAAGTATTTAGAACACGCATAAGAATAATACGAATGCTCAACTCATCATACAAGATTATGAAAAAATATAAAGAATCCCTCGAAATTAGGCCGGAAATATCAAGAATGTTGATAATGTTTTTAAAATATCTTATTTTAATTGTTCATTACTTTTCATATCGTTTATGTTTACTTATTTCCTTTCCTCACTGGGCTATTTTTCCCTGTTGGAGCCCCTGGCCTTATAGCATCTTGCTCTTCCAACTAGGGATACAGCTTAGTTAATAATAATAATAATAATAATAATAATAATAATAATAATAATAATAATAATAATATGGCATCCCGCTCTGCGACAGCGCTAGCGAAATTCGAATGTGAAAAAGAAAAAAAAAAACAACGCGAAATCACTCTTGGCCATCTCAAGATCGTTAAAGAAATTGATAGTCGCCACAGGCAGCACAGAGTGAATCATGCTGCCAAAGATGAGAGCGGAATCAAGAGTCGCATATCTAGGATTATATATCTGGTGGTCCGACGACGTGGAAAAATATAGCATCAAAGTTACACATTCCATCGATGGTGTACCATTACTTCACTTTGAAATATTGAGCATTTGAAAAAGCGAGTTATTAATGACTGCTCGGTTCTCTATACTTGAAAATTTACTTTTTTTTAAGCTTTAAATTTAAATGAACGTCACGTAAAATATTAATCAGCTTGATAAAAAACGATGCAATATACCAATATTTCTATTTTGTTACTCGACTACTTGATTCTAATAAAAACAGTGGCATCACTTCAGACACGAACTTGGTTTTAATAAAAAAAAACTTTTATTTTTTACTGTTAATTAGGTTCTTATTTCAAAGACAAGAAAACGGAATTTCCTATTATTTTAATGGCTCTTTATCATTTAGTGACTAAGATATAAACCAAAATATTAATCAAGAGAAACAAAGACTTACAAAACAATAATACACAAAAAACACACAAACAAAATCAACGTTTCAGTGTGTTCACAGATCCTAAAGGTTCATCGGCCACATATTACGTAAATACACAGGAATCACAGATAACACATGGACAAAACTACAGAACTATGACAGATTCATCACATATAACGATCATTCATGTGATTGATACATATAACATATATAAATGCATGCCACATGGACACGAACATAATCTCACATGGACTGACTTACCTTGAACGAGTTATTAGTTTCAGTAACCACTATGCCTCAACTGTTCTACAAGATTATGGGTTTATTCATAAAAAGTTAAAAACGAAAGCTAAATATACTCAATTTGCAGCTAATTCTAATAGTCACGCCTTTTCCATGAGGCTCAATACTGCACAGTATTCTAGAAGTTTTTATTCCAGCTGTGACCAAGTTGTGGAATGATCTTCCTAATCGGGTAATTGAATCGGTAGAACTTCATAAGTTCAAACTTGCAACAAATGTTTATATGTTGAACAGACTGAGATAAGTCTTTTTATAGTTTATATATGAAAGATCTGTTTTAATGTAACTGTTCTTAGAATATTTTATTCTAATAGTTCATTATTTCTCTTGAAGTTTATCCATTTCCTTATTTCCTTTCCTCACTGGGCTATTTTTCCCTGTTGGAGCCCTTGGGCTTATACCATCTTGCTTTTCCAAATAGGGTTATAGCTTAGCTAATAAAAATAAAAATAATAATAATAATAATAATAATAACGACAACTGCACTACAGTGAGTAACAACATTAATAGAATGCTTCTCTTTCAAATCCTTTTCATGAGAGAATTCTCTTAACTTTTGCTTTATAGAGATCATTCACTTACTAAACTGATATCAAGTATTAGGGAATTTTCAACAAAATATGTCACGAATCTAATTTATTTTTGCAACGTATTAACCCTTAATCTTGAGCAGATTTGGGAAAATTAAGTCATTTTAATAACTTTAGCAGTGGCCAGCCAAGACCCCAACCGGACAGGACAAGAGACAAACACGGACATAACAAACATTATTGAACAAATACACTGTAAGCCGTAAACACAACATGTATTTGCATATGCCTCACGACACCAGTGGTGGCTTCTTGCTTTGACGAACAAGTAAACAGACCAGCTCATGCAGTACTGGCCTAGTGGATACATATTCCCATGTAGTGAGCTTGTGTAGAACAAGCTAAGATGACAGGTGGCACTAATGTTAATATGATGTGTGGATATTCTGTCGACTTGTAGTTATGGGAAAAAAGCTCTGTGAGAGCATGTTTCAAGAAAGAGTTTTGTTGGGGGGGGGGGGCCTCAAAGTCTCCTGCAATTCAAAGGAAGTTATATGGTACAGGTCTGGGACAATATCTAAGCACTTCAAGAAATGGAATTTTGAAGTTGTATTCCATATAAGGAGTTCTATCCAGTCAAAAAGTCACATTAACATCAGAAATGTTAATTTTTTTGAAAATTTGTGTACTGAGCAAAGTCCTCCTCAACGGTGGTCTGTGTGAATGTTTTCTTTGTTTGTTGTCCTTCTTATGAAAAGGGATATAAGAATATCCCATAAATTTTCGATAACATCGGTTTTCATAACAAATGTCATCTCATATACTTTGGATTGGACACTTAGTTGCAAGAAGTTATTGTCTTTATTTGCATATTTTACTCAAATGCAAATATCTGAGTGATCTTTAAAGACTAAATAAAGGAAAATATCTTAGCTTTGTCAAGCATATAATTGTCAGTGCCAATTCCCAAATTATGTCTTTAATTAAAGATATATTTAATATGTCATCATGTCTCTTTCCGTCTGGTTTCTGAATCAGTTTTTCTAATACACTTGCAGACGTCTAGACCTTCCAGTTATTATTCATATATTCAAAAGCCCATCACAGAGAATTACAAAATTCTTACCTTAGAGGATGTTTCATAAGGAATGGAAATACAAAATCCTCCTAAGATTGAATAAAGTGATTGATTAAGAACATCCTGTGGACCTATGTAAGCTATTTCACCAAAACTGTCATTAGGCCTAAGGAGGGAATTACCATAACAGCAAAAAACTCTCGTGAGGTGTAAGGGTCATATTTTTCGTTTTCTGACCAACCACCTTTACTTATCTTCTGATATATACACAACACATAATATATATATATATATATATATATCTATATATATATATATATATATATATATTTTATACATATATATATTTACATACATATATATATATATATATATATATTTACATATATATATATATTTATATATATATATATATATATTTATATATATATATATTTATATATATACATATATATATATATATATATTTATATATATACATATATATATATATATATATATTTATATATATACATATATATATATATATATATATATAATATATATATATTTATATATATATATACATATATATATATTTATACACATACATATATAATATATATATATATATATACATACATATATAATATATATATATATATATATATATATATATATATAATATATATATATACATACAGTATATATATAAATATATATACACACAGTATATATATATGTATATATACATATATATGCATATATAAATGTGTATATATATATATATATATATATTGTGTGTGTATACTGTACATATACATATATATAATGTGTGTATACAGTATATATATATATATATATATATTATATATATATATATATATATATATATTATCCCATACTGTACTTATGAACATTATTTTATACCAGATCAAAAATTATATAGAAAATTTCTATGCCATCAATCATATTTCTATGATACATAACTTTGTTATCAGTCAATATATACATTTAAAGCTATTTTATTCATCACTGGTCTCTTACCATATTACTCAGTCCAAAGCATTACCTTCAATTTGATTTAACCATATTAAGTATTACCTGTTTTGACCAAGGATTTCAGAGATATTGGGACAAGGATTGTTACCTTTTTGAGTAAACTGCTACAGAAAGAGTAAAAATCCCTAGTCCAAGGATTAGTCCCTTTTTGGGCAAAATTGTTATAGAAAGTAAAAATTTCTAGGCCAAGGAATGCTTTTTTTTTTTTTTTTGGCAAAACTGCTACAGAAGGGTCAAAATTCCTAGGATAAGAATTTGCGTCTTTCTTTGGAAAAACTGGTACAGAAAGTCAAAATTCCTAGGCCAATGATTTGTCTTTTTTTTTTTTTTTTTGACAACGTTATAAAAAGTAAAAATTCCTAGGTCAAGGACTGACCTCTTTTTTTTTTATGCCAACAGTCCTACAAAAAGAGTCAAAATTCCTAGGCCAAGGTTTGATCTCTCTCTCTCTTTTTTTTTTTTAACACGTTACAGAAAGTAAAAATTCCTAGGGCAAGGACTGACCTCTTTGTTTTGGCAAAACTATTACAAAAAGAGTCAAAATTCCTAAGCCAAGGTTTGATCTCCTTTTTTTTTTCTTTTGGTAAAAATTCCTAGGTCAAGGACTGACTTCTTTTTTTGGCCAAAACTGCTACAAAAAAAAAGGGCAAAATTCCTAAGCCAAGGTTTGATATCTTTTTTGTTTTTTTCTTAAAACACGTTACAGAAAGTAAAAATTCCTAAGCCAATGTTTGATATCTCTCTCTTTTTTCTTAAAACACGTTACAGAAAGTAAAAATTCCTAGGTCAAGGACTGACCTCTTTTTTGGCAAAACTGCTACAAAAAAAGGTAAAACTTCCTCCATACTAAAAAAAAAGTAAATGTCAAAAATATGGTAGGGTTAGGGATGTCGTCATCTCACCTTGCTGTCCCTTTCCAACTCCATTCCCATTGGATTCTTTGGTAGAGTCTGAGCCAGCAAGGGTGGTGGTGGCGGTACCAGACGAGGTGGAGGAAGTGGAGGAGGAGGAGGAGGTCGTCACACCAGGAGCAACAGTTGTGCTCCCGGTAGCAGTAGAAGTTACAGAAGCAGCTGTGGTCGTAGCTACAGAGTTAGTCCCACTAGTCTTGGATGTTGTTGTCTGTGAGGATGAGGATAGTGTGGATGAGGATGATTTGGATGAAGATGAAGATGATCCAGCGGTGGTGGAATTTGTGTCAGTGGTACCTTTCCCGCTTGGACTGGCAGTACTTGTGGAACCTGTACTTGTGGAACCTGTATTTGTGGAACCTGAAGAGGAACCGCTGGCCGTACCAGAAGTAGTGGAAGAACTGTCAGTAGCGGCGACTTCGATGAGAGAAAAAGGGGAAAGTAATTAGTAAACATGTTTCTAAAAATAAAAAATAAAATATTAAATTTAATTACTTTTTGATAAACGTAATGGAAGAAAGTGTCTATTCGAAAAGTTGAAAAAAAAAACAGTTTCATCCATTACTTAATATCTGCATTGAAAATTAGCTGAAACCTATAAATTATTGTAGAAAGTAAAATTACCTGTAAAAGAAAAAATACATTCATTATTCAATAAAATAATAAACAACTTCATTACCTATTCATTTCATATTACGTCACTAATACTATTCACAGGAATAATAACTAATGCAAGATATTCCGTTTAAAATTTAAAACAAGATGCATCTAGATGCCATCCCACATAAACTTTAAACCTTGATTATTCTCTTCTTACCATAATAAGATGCGTTAGCAACATAAAATAGAAGCAATTTATATCCTAATCTATAAGAAATCGATTCTTCGAAAAATGCTCCATGTATTACGAATGGCTTCAATGTCGATAAGTTGTCAAATAATACCCTGTCAGGTTTAATAAAACTCTGAATACTCATTCTTATGGCATTTCGTTATCAAAGACATATATGGGTACTATAGTCAATTTTTTTAATCAGGCGCATACGCACAGACTCGCAGCGGTGCCCTTTTAGCTCGGAAATGTTTCCTGCTATCTGATTGGTTAGAATTACCTTGTCCAACCAATCAACGATCAGGAAACTTTTCCGAGCTAAAAGGGCACCGATGCGCGTCACTGCAAATCTGCCTCGCTAAAATAAAATTGACTACAGTAGCTTACAAGAGCTAACGCTACGGTAAGAACATGATCTACTCTCCCATGGGGTGTAGGGGTCGCAGTCGCATCTTCCGTTTTGTAACTAATCGCCATCACTTATCCTCTGGAATGTATCATGTTGTGTCATACTGTACACTGTACACACGACTACTATTTTAAATTTGGCATAGATATCATAATATCTTGTAGCTTATTTATTTCCATATTTCCTTTCCTCACTGGGCTACTTTCCCTGTTGAAGCCCTTGGGCTTAGAGCATCTTGCTTTTTCCAAATAGGGTTATAGCTTACCTTATTATTGTTATAATAATAATAATAATAATAATAATAATAATAATAATAATAATAATAATAATAAATAGCAACCATTTCTTAATAAATGAAGTAATCAAGGTTTGCTTGTCTCACAGCCAATGTAGAATAACGAAATATAAACAAAAGAACCAATCTAACAGCACAACAACAATTACGAGAGAGAGAGAGAGAGAGAGAGAGAGAGAGAGAGAGAAATAATGCATCCATGTTAAACATGAAGTAAGCCGTTGTCATGGTGATTAGCCTGTTGCCGTCTCTCTCTCTTTTCCTATCCGGATTACATCTCGCCTCTGTTTGCCCCGGGATTCCAGCTTCCAGCTTCCAGCATCCAGCATCCCGCCTCCAGCTTCCCGATCGGCGTCTAAAACCTAAAATCCATATTTTCTTTTTCTTTGCAAGGTATTAGGGTCTGAAAAAATTGAAGTTCTTTCAAGGTCCATCCTTCAGTATGAGACATTGATATGTGCCCTTTAGAAAATGGAAATAATTTCTCCTTTCTCTCTAACACACACACACACACACACACACACACACATATATATATATATATATATATAAATATATATATATATATATATATGTGTGTGTGTGTGTGTGTGTGCGTGTCCTTTCTGAGTGGGGATACCTCAATGTGGTGAAAGGTCGTGTATCGCCACGATCAGCAAAGCTGTACTAGTCAAGGCCACCCATATAGGATGATTTGCTGTGTACAATAAGACAAGTCTCCCACCATCACCAACCCACAGTTGACCAGCATGGTGATGAAAACTGGCCAAACTCTAAACATGAATAAAGACATGTCTGAGGCCTTTTTCCAACAGTGGACTAGAAATTGCTGCACTGAATTTCACAACAAAAAAAGCGGTAGCCCTCGAGAAGAGATGAGCTAAAATTTATCGTTATAGTAACAAACCACGGATGAGACTCGTACAGAAAATTTCCAAAAATCTCAACAGATTAAATTCTATATAAAACTGGTAGACGTATAATACTCATTGGTGTATCGCCATGATCAGCAAAGCTGTGTACTAGTCAGGGTCAACCGTACTGGGTTACTTTGCTATCGAGCGACCAAACGGAAATCTCCCACCATCATCACTCCGCATTAGCCAGCGTGGTGATGAGAACTGGTCAAACCTCAAGACATGAAATATCATGTCTGAGACCTTTGTCCTGCAGTGGACTAAAAACAGATGCACTTCTTGTTACTGTTGTTGATATTCTTTATAAGAATTGTAGATATTCTGGCATAGGATTAATCACTACATTATCCTTAATGTTTTGCTTTACAATGATCCGAATGTTCGGATAATTACATCACTCAGCTTATAGCAATTTAAAGGTACAAGGTAAACGTGACTGGTTTCAGTTCCAGTTTCATCAAAATAGAAGCTCACCAGAACGTCAGCCGGGCAAGCCCAACCCCCTACTGTGGTGCCCAACCCCCTACAGTGGTGCCCAACCACGGCAGTAGCCTCCACAGTAAACAGCTTAAAATCACGATCCCGAGCTGGGATCGATCTGCTGCCATGCGAATGCTAGGCGACCACGTTACAATTGTACTACCCAAGAGATTAGTCTTGTCATCTGACCATTCTTTATTCATCACTCGGGAATTTCAGGCCGAGATCACTTTGGGCAAAAGTTCGTTCCTCGTCGGTGACCTAAGAACGAAAGGTGTGTGTCCGAGATTGGATAGATTCCCTCGCTTTGGCAGCTGGTTGTAAAAGTTCGCGCTGTTGATACAAACGACAGCGGAGAGACCAAACTTTTTTGCGGAAGTTTAAATGGAGAGAGAGAGAGAGAGAGAGGAGAGAGAGAGAGAGAGAGAGGAGAGAGAGAGAGAGAGAGAGAGAGAGAGAGAGAGACCCAATTTTCAAGATGGTAAGTTATATTAAAACGCAACTGACAATACATGTGAGTGAGAGAGAGAGAGAGAGAGAGAGAGAGAGAGAGAGAGAGAGAGAGAGAGAGAGAGAGAGAGAGATATTACATTTCATAATGGAAAATTATATTGAAACGCAACAATAATACTTCAGGAGAACTTGGTTCATCATTCCTAAAACACAAACATAAAAAAATTATATCTGAAATGACGAAGAGGATAATAGTGCTTGACTGGATTATTAAGTAATTTCTTGACAAACCTATCTTAATTATTATTCATTTCACATATATTCTATGCAGGTTCTTTATTTTTCTCCAAAAGAAAATAAAACGGATTTTACATTTTATTTTCACTTTAATACATGGAGCTGATATTCTCTCTCTCTCTCTCTCTCTCTCTCTCTCT
>NC_090750.1:86735815-86755815 GCF_036898095.1 Palaemon carinicauda
CACAACAGCTAAAATATGTTTTTCCCAAAAAAAACTATTTTATAGAGCTATATTCGATTCACCTTGAATTATATTTTCAAACTAGTATCATTACCTATTAATACTATAACATAATTAAAAATATTTTACTCAATATTTACATGTAAAACATGAATGGTTCTGGACTACTAACACACAAACAAGCGGTAGAAGTTACCCACGTTCCCTATATGTTAGGCTTCAAAAGTTGTTTATCTTGAACCCAAAGATAAACAGTTAAGATAATGTTTGCAAGTAGGCCACGCCACCTTAACAATGAAGGATAACATACAAACATCCAGGTTTTAAGATTAGGATTCCTTCACGTTACAAAGTCAGAATACAAATAAAACTTGACAACAGCTCCAAAACACATTTTCAATTTCAGTCAGCGTAGTTCGAAAATTCACACAAAACTATTTAGGAGAAAAATCAAAATACATAACAGTCCACAAAGAGAAATACCAAAGGCTTATGTTACCCCGAGTTCCAAGTGGCCAGATTTAAGACCCTCCCCCCCCCCTCTCTTTCTCTCTCTCTCTCTCTCCTCTCTCTCTCTCTCTCTCTCTCTCTTCTCTCTCTCTCTCTCGTGACTTCCAATACAGGCAGTTGTTATCCTCCCTACAATTTCAGACATTTACCGCGCAGGGAAATGTCAGACTTCGAGTGATGACATTTACTTCATAATGTCGAGAATAAACATTTCCCCAAACACACCACCCGATGTAGGAGGCACAGAGGTGAATACTGTAGGCTTCTTGGAAAAAACTTTAGGCTGTAGGACGAAAAGGTTTATTCCTTCATGATTTTCCTCAATTATAAAACAGAATTTTTCCTAATATTTACTAGATCTAGGAATAGATACTGAAATGTGTTCGAGTAAATAAAGGCTGATTTACGGTTTTTAACATTCTTGGATGTCGATTTCCAGTTCTTTGGCCGAGTTCAATAGTTCCAGTTTAGGGGAAATACTACATAAATTGTGGTCCATTCTAAAAAATGTCACCCACTTTAAAAGCTTTAATCACCTATTACCTTATTTGGAAAGAACTATTTATGAAAGAAACATTACCAAAGGCTTAGGGATTTTTCCCTCACTTTCAGAGTATATGATTTAAAGGTAATACTCCTATCGCAACTCGCAAGGACACTACAGTCTACATGGACTTTTATTTCGAAGCAACATTTTAAAAATCTGGATGCTAATAGCACATTTATTTATTCATGATCATTATTAATGTCCTAATATCCCATAAAAAATATAAACGCTGATTATAAAAACCAAATAGATCATACCTAATAAATCAAAGCCCAATATGACTCGTGAAAAGCAATTGAAAAAAATAAACCATCAATTAAAAGTAATATGTTCTACATTTCAATAACACATCAGGCCAGCTCCCTCATCTCAGTGATATTTGAGAAACAGTCCATGGCCTCAGCTTGGTTTGGGATTACAGCTCTTGTAATATAATGACTTGCGTCAGAAGTGGACTTCCACTTTCTGGCTGATGACATAGTGATCACTGGATATCCCCTGGCACTTTTGAAAAGGTGACATTGCTCTTGAGTTAGCTTCTTATACGCCACAGGTGCGGAGACTACCAGGCACGTTCTGGCCATACTATTGAGTTTATGATCGACTGATTGATTGGATGAATGACATTCCTTCTGGCGTCGCAACAGCGGGGTTGTTTAAGTGGAATTTACTTTGCGTTCGTGAGATCAGTGACTATATAAATGTCACTGTAATATTCAATTTCTTAGCCTATTTTTCTTACATTTATGTGCAAAAATTGTTTATTATTTAGCCTATTTTCTTTTATTTCCTGGATGTTCAAAATTGTTTCTAAATCAAAACTCAGTTTTATGACCTGTTTAATCCAGTCTAGCGTTTTTCCAAGTCACGGTCGTGGTGGCCAATTGGTAACGTCTCTGCCTGATGATCGCCAGGCGGGGATTCGAGTCCTGCTCAAACTCGTTAATTCCTTTTGTCTCTGTAACTTCACGATCCTTGTGAGCTAAGGAAGGATGGTTTAGGGGAGCCTATAGGTCTGCCTGCTGAATTATCAGCAGCCATTACCTGGCCCTCCTTGGGTCACAAGCTTTGGTGGTGAGGGGGCTTGGGCGCTGATCATATATGGTTAGCCTCAAGGGCATTGTCCTGCTTTCTAGGGCAATGTCCACTGTCCTCTTGCCTCTGCCATTCATGAGCGACCTTTAAACAGGTTACCTACAGATAAACAGATAACAACATAGCATAAAAGGGACATAACGTTACAGCTTTTAGGAACACAGCTAATCCATAAAAAAATATTGAGTGTGCTTATGCCCATCATCACAGTTTACTCAATCTTAACATGTAAAAAGATATATCAATACAATATTTACTGGAATTTTAAGCAATTACATGGTCGGGAGAAGAGCATATACGACAATCATTCATCTTAGTTAATCCGCCCTTAAATTAGGAAGATTTTAAAAATTTCAGTAAACATTTTGTCAAAATATCAAAAGATACTATATCCCAGAATCATTACCACAACGATTCGATTCTACACCATACTTTAAAAGAAAAAACACCTCATTTGCATGACGCAAAGGGAAACTACTTCCTGCCATTCAAATTCCAAAGTGAGCCAAATTATAACAATGCCTCTGATCTCTCAATATCTAAATAGCATAAAATCTAATACTAGTCTACATGTCCCGTCTAAAGAGACTTAAATATTTAGATAGATATGCCCCCAACACGCACATACACAGTGTACCTCTCCGTGTAAAGCCTTTCATCAGGGTATGATTACTCCTCTCACCTTGTCCGAGTGACGAGGTAGCAATGTCTCATAGGGTGACCAGAAAGGATATACATATATACTGTAAATATATATATATATATATATATATATATATATATATATATATATATATATATATATATATGTATATATATATATATATATATTATATATATATATATATATATATATATATATATAATACATACACATACACTTGCTCTTTATTATATAGGAGAGATAAGTCTCATTACTATGCTATTGATGAAACTGAGGAGTGATAATTAAACAATAACATCACTTTGCTTAATATGCGAATGAAATATATAAACAAATTATCAAGGTACTTTCTAAAATAAAATAATCTGTGTTATTTAATTTGAAGAGACAGTTACGTACGGGGAGAATTAAATGTTCCTTGTCCCACTTAAAAAGGATAGTTGGGTGTTCTTGGGTGTCTACGGGAAAAGAGGAAAAACCACTATAATCCATGGAGCTTGGAAGTGTATTTCAGAAAAGCACAACACTAGCTATGATCTAGGAGAGGAAAGGAACACTATAAGTGCGTTCGTAGCATGAAGTAAGATCAAGGTGAGGCAGATGCTGGAATTCCCGTTACTATCTACAGATGCAGAATATCACTTTCAAATACCAAATGGATAGAATATAAGACACTTACCAAATAGCACATGGATTGGAAATAAGACCCTTTCAAATAGCAAATGGATTGGAAATAAGACACTTTCAAATAGCAATGGATTGGTCGGCACGGGAACACACACAAATTATGGACCAATGACATGAGATGAGATAGGGGTGAGAGATGATATAACCACTCAATGACTTAAAATGACGGCCGGAAGCGAGTACGATGCTGAAACTCTAGGGGAGCCAGAAACCAGGTTTCACTATCCTCTCCCTGTCCTTTCTCGGACCTGGAGATATTTTCTTTTCTTGTAGAGAAGGACGAACTGGACAGAGCACAAACAGGGAATTACAAGGCGATGGAACATAGGCTAGGCCGTTTACAATGACCATGGTATTATACAAGAGCGACGTTTAATCATAATAGCTTTGTGATTTTCTGGCTCATCAATGGCACGATGGCGGAAATTTATCAATCAACCATTTCAATTAACTTAACTCATGTCTATATCGTTTGTATAATCCTGTACTCGACTAAAGAGCTAAAAATAACAAGGAAAACATCAAAGTCCTTTTTCCGAAGGACAAAAAAAAATATTTCATTATCGAAATATGCAAAGAAAATTTTTTTTCTGGTTTAAAAAAACATTTTTTTTATTATGAAGACAATCTTAATTTACCATAGAAAAACTCCACACCACTCTAGCATATATCTCTATATATATTCTTCGATAGTGTATAAAGAAAAATAATCACTGTATCAGTATTTCGTTAACATTCGCTCACATCTATAGCGTGAATTAGTCTTAAACGGGGTTTACACGGTCGAACGGTTCGTCGAACCTGATTGTCAAACGGTTCGAAGAGGTGGTAGTCAGTCACAAATGCATAAGGCTCGTAGATAATGAAGCCCAGCCCACAAAAAGTCAGGCGAGAACAGACTTCGAAGCGTTCGACGAACGTGTTCGACAACTAAATACCCCGTTCCCGCGTTCGAACATCACTTCAAACACATGTCTGTCAAACGGCATTCGAGGAACCGTTCGAGAGGAATTTTTACCACTGAAAGCGATGGCCTCCACTTGACTGTCTCTATTGATTACTCTAACTCACGCCAGCCAAAGCTAATGAGTATACACTTGAAAGATAATTATGTTAATGAAAAGCGAATGCATAAATTAAACGTAATTAGGCCAGGGTAATTACGGGGAGAACATCATAACAACATTATTATTCAGTCTCAAAATTAAAATTAAATGGGCACAGCTATCCGTAGCGCCGTTTCGAGTATTACCTCCCAATTATATGCGCATGGTTTACTAAAAATATAAATTTCTTCAGAGTACAGAGGGTTATAATAATCTTCAAAGATCATTTACTAAAATAAAATCGGCATAGGACATGCAAGAGTACGGGAAGCCTTAAAATATGCGGCCCCAGGACTATTCAATAGGCTCTCTCTAGACATCCGAAAGACATAAGATATTAAGGCTTTCAAGAGGAAACCATACTTTCGTATTCTCTAGGTTCTTCTATAGAGTGGATTTTATAATAAACAAGCAATATGCGGTCTGAAATGTTGAATGCTTTGGAACAAACAGGATAAAATGACTGTGAAGGTCCTGTAGAGAGGTTCCCCTGCTGTATAGGACCAGAAAAGCAGCCCTTAAAGTAAAGAAAATAAGTAAGCTACTTGCAATGGGATTTTGGCAGGTGATGGACATGGCCTTCTTGCAATTCTTTGAAACTCTTTAGTCTTCTCTTTGGTGCCCTATGAAAATCGACCACTTGATGTAAACCTCGAAATTCTACATACACAAATTACCTTACACTTAAAAAATAGAAAATCAATCTTCTATGCAACAAGTTTCACATAGTATGCAATGTAGAATCAACAAGCTGCAGCTAATGTTCTTGCTTTTACCAATACTTGGCTAATTATTTCGCATTCTAATCCTTAACCCTCTATGGTTTATGGAATTTGGGCAGCCCAGTGTTAGAGATAAGAAGGCCAATCCGCACCTGTGTGCAACTTTGGGAAATTCTGCAGTTGTACTATGAAATAAAACCCCGAGGAGATTTACAGGTGACTCGTGAGCGGCAGAATCAATGGCTGCTGATGTCAGCAGGTAGATCTAGAGGCTTTCCCAAATTAATCCCTAGCTGATAAGCGCGGTGAGGTTACGGACATTAGTATAAACTATCGGGCTTAAGCGGGGCTCGAATTCTCGACTCACAGAATGCGAGTCAGAGACGTGTTCACATGTCAGGTAGAAAGCTAAAATGTGGGTGCAACTAGGGGCTTATGGGACACTGCAAATATCCTTTAGAAATGCTTACAGTACACTGCATGAGGTGCAGTGTAATCAGTACCCCCCCCCCCCTTGCTCATACAATCTGTGGGGGTATGAGATAACATTCTAATCGGTGCGAAACCTTGGATTATGCAATTTAACAAAAATAAATAAATTTAAATGTTTAACGGTTAAACATTTATATTTATTCCGTTATTATTTTTTCTAATACCTTGAAAGTTTAAACACTTCAACGGCAGTGAAGAGAAAACAACTCTGTTCAATTACCTCTTTAACAAAAACAACATGACTTTTGTTAAATTACACAGTTTAACAAAAAAATAAAATAACAGTTAAATTACCGTTACTTTCTTAAATTACCAAGTGTAACAGAACTAAGGAAATAATTCTCTTTTTGTTAAATTATCCTGTGTAACAGAAATAAGAGATAATACCTGTTAAATTATCCAGTGTGACATAAAATCATTTACCCAGTGTAGCAGGAATAAGATTATAATTCTTTTTTATTAAATTACCCAATGACAATAATAATATAACTTTTGTTAAATTACCAGTGTAGAAGTAAGTACACAACTTTTGTTAAATTAACCAGTCAGTAAAAAGATAATACTTAAGTGAGTCCGGATTTAGTTCTTGTTTGTCAATCAAGACACAATCTACAAATCACTGAAAAGTCATTACATCTAAATCCTATATTCTCAAATCTTAGTTTTTTATATTAGTTTTTACGCCTCTAGTTTTTTAATTGTTTAATCTACAGTTTTATACAGAATAAAAAAAAAACTTAAATTTTGTATACCGTATGTACATAGTTGAATTTTTTATAATACTTTTCTTTCTTTCCTCCTTTCAAAGTCATTCAATAATTTGCTTAAATAAATTTATGGCTAAAATTTACTATAAACTGCATTCTTACTTTTGTAAGGGGTGTGAGAACTTACTAAAAGTTTCCTATGAGTGCGAGCAAGAAAAGGCTGAGAACCCCTACTTTAAGGGTTAATACTACTGTGACACAACTTTATTACTACAATAACTTTTCTATGTATATAGCATCAGTATCATTGCAATTGCGCTCATTTCCAATGGCTCGCCAGCTCTCAAACGACGACAGGGTAATGTCACAAGAAACAAAATAATAATGATGTCTCGTCCACACCAAAAAGATTCGGACTTACTCGTATTTCTTGGCCCCTTACGAAAGATTGTCTCAGCCCATTCTGTTTTTTTTTTCTTTGAGAGAGAGAGAGAGAGAGAGAGAGAGAGAGAGAGAGAGAGAGAGAGAGAGAGAGAGAGAGAGAGAGAGGAGAGAGAGAGAGAGAGAGAGAGAGAGAGAGAGTGTGTGTGTGTGTGTTCTCGTTTCTCAAGGTTTTTACCAAAATTTTCAAAAATATTGCTAGTGAGGAAAGGAAATAAGGAAGTAGCATTCTAATCTTTGAGAATTAGCATTACTACCTAGTATGATGATAAAGTTTACATAATGTATAATGAATCACATACCCAAGACGATGATTCTTACAATCTTTATCTTTATCGAATAACAAAAATAAAAAAATAAATCGTGTGCCCAAGTATTTTTCCTAACAGAAGTAGCACTACACTAAATGAGTAGGTCAAAAGGTCAACATAATAATGACATTTCATCGATAGATTGCCAGACATTAGAGCTAACGACAGATCTATTGATAAGATAATAAAACTAGAAAAGCCCTCAGTGTAGACCTCCGCCACGGCAGCTTATTTCTCGAAACCAGCTTGCCTTTCCCAGAATCAATTTAGACCGTAGGAGTATTTAAAGTGTGTGTGACAACCATGTGCGAACTTGGGGTTAAGGTAAGGGTTAATTCAGTCGACATTTTACACGACCTTGACCTTGACCTTTGACCTAGTACTTTAAAAATCTAATCACTTCCATGTCTCAACATAGCAATTAATCCATGGAAGTTTCACTACTCTAGGAATAAAATTGTGGCCAGGAAGTTATTCGCAAACAAACAGAAACTGACAAACGGGGGCGAAAACATGACCTCCTCCTAACTTCTTTGGCGGAGGTAATAAAATATTCGGCTTTCACCACAATCTTTGCCTTACACAATGGGATGCTCGTTCGACGAGAGGATACAAAAGCAAGGTCTAGATTCTAGACCTTGCTTTTGTATCCTCTCGTCGGAGCTTACCATTCCTACCGAGTTTGTCTTTCTTTGATATTATATTCCTAAATAAAGTCATTACTTTTTCCCCTTTGACTTTAGTTAATGTAGTTTCAATACCGAGCTGCTGAAATCGCTTAAGGGATTCTACTACTGTAGTAACTAAACTTCTACAAAATAAAAGAACAAGAAACCTTTTGATCTTAACGCAAAATGCTAAAATAACATTTCACAAGACGATGACTCATAATATCACATTCACATGCGAGCATTATTGAAAAAGGTCTACCATACATTCAGATGAAAAAAAAAAAAAATATGAGGATAATAGTTTTGGAAAAAATTATTAAATTAAAAAATTCTTCTAAACTTTATTAAGGCCGAAATCAAAGCAAACTAAGAGATCCAATTAAAAACAATTCACTCCTGTCATCGAATGTAGAATCTAAAACAAAAATTCATAACGATAAAAAAATGGGGATGATCAGATTTATAATATATACATATGTGTATATATATAATTTGTGTATATATATATATATATATATATATATATATATATATATATATATATATATATATATATATATATATATATATATATATATATGTATATGTATATATATACATACATACATATACGGTCAGAGAGAGAAATGGAATTTCTCAAATGTCATCAGTGATCCTAACGCTGTTTTATTTCTATTAGGAAATTCGAATATTATGAAATGAGAGAGAGAGAGAGAGAGAGAGAGAGAGAGAGAGAGAGAGAGAGAGAGAGAGAGAGAGAGAGAGAGAGAGAGAGAGAGAGAGAGAGAGAGAGCCTTACCTTACCTTACCTTAATGCCTTATTCTATGTTTAGGCTCTCCCAGGTCCCTCAGTGTGAGGCACCTCGTATATATATATATATATATATATATATATATATATATATATATAGATATATATATATATATATATATATATATATATATATATATATATATATATATATATATATATATATATATATATATATAATGCAGATATTTTTAGTCCATTGCACAACCAAGGCCTCAGACATGTCAATCCAGGCTGGCCATCTATATATACAGTATATATATATATATATATATATATATATATATATATATATATATATATATATATATATATATGTGTGTGTGTGTGTGTATATATATATATATATATATATATATATGTATATATATATATATATATATATATATATATATATATATATATATATATATATGATACGATAAAACATATTTCCTTGATTGCCCAAAGAACACAACACCGTACATCCAACGGTCAACAGGGAACATTAGGTAAGCATTTGACTGTTTAAGTACGAAATAAAGAAGAGTTGAAAATAAAGATGAAATATCATAGATCACATTACCTTGCTGCAGGGGTGGTAGAAGTGGAGGTGGATCCGGTGGTAGTGGAACCGGTGGTAGTGGAACCGGTGGTAGTGGAACCGGTGGTAGTGGATCCGGTGTTAGTGGATCCGGTGGTCGATGCGGTCGTGGGTCCGGTGACCGATGCGGTAGTGGATCCGGTGACCGATGCGGTGGTGGATTCTGCAGTTGATTCATCTGTTCATGATCGAAATAAACGGGACGAAAGAGAGAAAAAGATTAGTTTTCTTATGTTATTATTCTGATTCTGGTTTGAGAGAGAGAGCTACGTATTTGTATTCACAAAAAACACTTTAAATTATTAATCTAACTGCTGATTAAAATGAAAAAAAAAAATTAATCCATTGAAAAAGATTTTCATATAATACTTATATATGAAAAATAAAAAGGTACTCAAAATCTCACCTTTTTACTAAAAAAATTTAATCCATTGTACAAGATTTTTATCTATTACATATACATCAAAAATAAAAAAGTACTCAAAATCATACATTTTTACTAAAGGGAACTTCAAGGTGTTAAATTTATCATGACAACATTCTTTTAAGGAAACATTACAAAATAATCTTAGAAATAGAAAAACAAAATTCAATTTAAACGAAGTATTTCTTTAAATAAAGCATCAAAGAAATTTCAATACATCTTTTTACTTCTTTCAGCTTCTTGAATAAACTAAACACAACAAAAGCAAAGTCAATAGTTAATGGAATTGTCAATCGAATCTCATCAGGCTGAGTATTTCCAATTAAAGATTATTTATTGAGCGAACTTATATCAAATTTCAACGGACTATCGTGGATTACAAGCGAGCCAAAATAAGTTCTAATAAATACATGACTAGTTACTACTCTGTTAAAAAAACATGTAATTTTAATCAGAAATTCTCTGTAAAAATATATATTGTTCTCAGCTGTATTTCAGTAAAATACATGCGGCCGTAATTCTAACCCTACTTAGTTATTGTATTTTACGAGTTGGTGACCGTAATATCACTCCTTTACGTCAATATATCCCTTTTTAAATCGGTAAATGCATGGCATTTGTTACAGGATTTTTACCGTTTTTACTGCAAATTTTTAACAGTATACTTAAAGGTGTCTGGTTTCAGTTCCAGTTTAATCAGAATAGATGCTCACCAGACCGTCAGCCGGGCAAGCCCGCAGCAGTGGTCTCCCCAGTAAACAGCATAAACTCATGGTCCCGGGTGGGATCGATCTCCCACCATGAGAATGCTAGGCATAAACGTTGCAACGGTACTAGCCAGGAGAATTAAAACCATAAACCTCTTTGTTTCCGGTTAATAAAGTTTAAAATTTAGATAAAGTATTTAGACCACGCATAAGAACAATACGAATGCGCAACTCATCATACAAGATTATGAAAAAATCTAAAGAATCCATCAAAATCAGGCTGGAAATATCAAGAATGTTGATACCGTTTTTAAAAATATTTTATCTTAATTGTTCATTACTTCTCACATCGATTATTTATTTATTTCTTCACTGGGCTATTTCCCCATGTTGGAGCCCTAGGGCTTATAGCATCCTGCTTTTCCAACTAGGGATACAGCTTAGTTAATAATAATAATAATAATAATAATAATAATAATAATAATAATAATAATAATAATAATAATAATAATAATAATCAAAACATGGCATCCCGCTCTGTGACAGCGCTAGCGAAATTCGAATGTGAAAAAGAAAAAAAAAAACGCGAAATCACTCTTGGCCATCTCAAGATCGTTAAAGAAATTGATAGTCGCCACAGGCAGCACAGAGTGAATCATGCTGCCAAAGATGAGAGCGGAATCAAGAGTCGCATATCTAGGATTATATATTGGGTGGTCCGACGACGTGGAAAAATATAGCATCAAAGTTACACATTCCATCGATGTTGTACCATTACTTCACTTTGAAATATTGAGCATTTGAAAAAGCGAGTTATTAATGACTGCTCGGTTCTCTATACTTGAAAATTTACTTTTTTTTAAGCTTTAAATTTAAATGAACGTCACGTAAAATATTAATCAGCTTGATAGGAAACGATGCAATATACCAATATTTCTATTTTGCTATTCAACTACTTGATTATAGTAAAACAGTGGCATCACTTGAGACACGTACTTGATTATAATAAAAACCCTTTAATTTTTTACTGTTAATTAGGTTTGTATTTCAATGACAAGAAAACGGAATTTCCTATTTTTTTAATGGCTCTTTATCATTCAGTGACTAAGATATAAACCAAAATTTTAATCAAGAGAAACAAAGACTTACAAAAAAAAAAAAATACACAAAAAACACACAAACAAAATCAACGTTTCAGTGTGTTCACAGATCCTAAAGATTCATCAGCAACGTATTACGTAAATACACAGAAATCACAGATATCACATGGACAGAACTACAGAACTATGACAGAATAATCACATATAACGATCATTCATGTGGTTGATACATATAACAAATATAAATGCATGCCACATGGACACGAACATAATCTCACATGGACAGACTTACCTTGAACGAGTTATTAGTTTCACTAGCCACTATGCCTCAACTGTTCTACAAGATTATGGGTTTATTCATCAAAAGTTAAAAACGAAAGCTAAATATACTCAATTTGTAGCTAATTCTAATAGTCATGCCTTCTCCATGAGGCTTAATATTGCACAGTATCCTAGACGTTTTATTCCAGCTGTGACCAAGCTGAGGAATGACCTTCCTAATCAAGTAGCTGAATTGGTCGAACTTCAAGAAGTTCAACCTTGCAGCAAATGTTTGCATGTTGAACAGGCTGACATAAGTCTCTTTATAGTTTATCTATGAAAGATCTGTTTCAATGTTGTTACTGTTCTTAATATATTTTATTCTAATAATTCATTACTTCTCTTGTAGTTTATCCATTTCCTTATTTCCCTTCCTCACTGGTCTATTTTTCCCTGTTGGAGCCCTTGGGCTTAAAGCATCTTGCTTTTCCAACTAGGGTTGTAGCTTAATTAGTAATAATAATAATAATAATAATAATAATAATAATAATAATAATAATAATAATAATAATAATAATAATAATAATAATAATAATAATAACAACTGTACTACAGTGAGGAACAACATCAAAATAATGTTTCTTTTCAAAATGCTTTTCATGAGAGAATCTTAACTATTGCTTTTTAGAGATCATTCACCAACTAAAAAGATACTAAGTATTGGGAATCTTCAACAAAATGTGTCACGAATCTCATTTATTTTTGTAACGTATTAAGCCCTAATCTTCAGCAGATTTGTGAAAATTAAGTCATTTTAATAACTTTAGCAGTGGCCAGCCAAGACCCCAACCGGACAGGACAAGAGACAAACACGGACATAACAAACATTATCGAACAAATACACTGTAAGCCGTAAACACAACATGTATTTGCATATGCCTCACGACACCCGTGGTGGCTTCTTGCTTGGACGAACAAGTAAAAAGACCAGCCCATGCACTACTGGCCTAGTGGATACATATTCCTATGTAGTGAGCTTGTGTAGAACAAGCTAAGATGACAGGTGGAACTAATGTTAATATGATGTGTGGACATTCGTGTGGATATTCGGTCGACTTATAGTTATGGGAAGAAAGCTCTGTGGGAGCATGTTTTAAGGAACTTTGAGTTGTGTGGGTGTGGGGCCAAAGTTTACTTGGGGAAAATGTCTCCTGCAATTCAAAGGAAGTTATATAGTGCAAGTCTGGGACAATATCAAAGCACTTCAAGAAATGGAATTTTGAAGTTGTATTCCATATAAGGAGTTCTATCCAGTCAAAAAAGTCGCATTAACATCAGAAATGTTAATTTTTTTGAAAATTTGTGTACTGAGCAAAGTCCTCCTCAACGCTGGTCTGTGTGACTCTTTTTCTTTGTTTGTTGTCCTTCTCATAACAAAGTATATAAGAATATCCCATACATTTTCGATAACATCGGTTTTCATGTCAAATACCATCTCATATACTCTGGATTTGACATTTAGTTGCATTAAATTATTGTCTTTATTTGGATATTTTACTCAAATGCAAATATCTGAATGATCTTTCAAGACTCAACAAATGCAAAATATCTTAGCTTTGTCAAGCATATAATTGTCAGTGCCAATTCCCAAATTATGTCTTTAATTGAAGATATATTTAATATGTCATCGTGTCTCTTTCCGTCTGGTTTCTGAATCAGTTTTTCTAATACACTTGCAGACGTCTAGACCTTCCAGTTACTATTCATATATTCAAAAGCCCATCACAGAGAAATACAAAATCCTTACCTTAGAGGACGTTCCATAAGGAATGGAAATACAAAATCCTCCTAAGATTAAATGAAGTGAGTGATTAAGAACATCCTGTAGACCTATGTAAGCTATTTCACCAAGACTGTCATTAGGCCTAAGGAGGGAATTACCATAACAGCAAAGAACTTTCGTGATGTGTAAGGGTCATAGTTTTCGTTTTCTGACCAGCCACCTTTACTTATCTTCTGATATATAATATATATACATATATATACATACATATATATATATATATATATATATATATATATATATATATATATATATATATATATATATATATATATGAGTATATATATATGTGTGTATATATTATACATACATATACATATATATGTGTGTATGTGTATATAAACTGTATCTATCTATCTATCTATACATATATATATATATATATATATATATATATATATATATATATATATATATATATATATATATATATATATATTATGCCATACTGTACTTATGAACATTATTTTAGACCAGATCAAAAACTATATAGAAAATTTCTATGCCATCAATCATATTTTTATGATACATAACTTTGCTATCAGTCATTATATACATTTAAAGCTATTTTATTCATCACTGGTCTCTTAACATATTACTCAGTCCAAAGCATTACCTTCAATTTGATTTAACCATATTAAGTAATACCTGTTTTAACCAAGGATTTCAGAGATATTGGGACAAGGATTGTTACCTTTTTGAGTAAACTGCTACAGAAAGAGTAAAAATCCCTAGGCCAAGGATTGGTCTCTTCTTGGGCAAAATTGTTATAGAAAGTAAAAATTTCTAGGCCAAGGAATGCTTTTTTTTTTTTTTTGGCAAAACTGCAACAGAAGGGTCAAAATTCCTAGGATAAGAATTTGCGTCTTTCTTTGGCAAAACTGGTACAGAAAGTCAAAATTCCTAGGCCAATGATTTGTCTCTTTTTTTCTTTTTTGACAACACGTTATAAAAAGTAAAAATTCCTAGGTCAAGGACTGACCTCTTTTTTTTTATGCCAACAGTCTTACAAAAAGAGTCAAAATTCCTAGGCCAAGGTTGATCTCTCTCTCTCTCTTTTTTTTAAACACGTTACAGAAAGTAAAAATTCCTAGGTCAAGGACTGACCTCTTTTTTTTTATGCCAACAGTCTTACAAAAAGAGTCAAAATTCCTAGGCCAAGGTTTGATCTCTCTCTCTCTCTTTTTTTTAAACACGTTACAGAAAGTAAAAATTCCTAGGGCAAGGACTGACCTCTTTTTTTTATGCCAACAGCCTTACAAAAAGAGTCAAAATTCTTAAGCCAAGGATTGATCTTTTTTTTTTCTTTTGGTAAAAATTCCTAGGTCAAGGACTGACTTCTTTTTTGGCCAAAACTGCTACAAAAAAAAGGCAAAATTCCTAAGCTAAGGTTTGATATCTTTTTTTCTTTTTTCTTAAAACACGTTACAGAAAGTAAAAATTCCTAAGCCAAGGTTTGATATCTCTCTCTTTTTCTTAAAACACGTTACAGAAAGTAAAAATTCCTAAGCCAAGGTTTGATATATCTCTCTTTTTTCTTAAAACACGTTACAGAAAGTAAAAATTCCTAGGTCAAGGACTGACTTCTTTTTTGGCCAAAACTGCTACAAAAAAAAGGCAAAATTCCTAAGCTAAGGTTTGATATCTTTTTTTCTTTTTTCTTAAAACACGTTACAGAAAGTAAAAATTCCTAAGCCAAGGTTTGATATATCTCTTTTTTCTTAAAACACGTTACAAAAAGTAAAAATTCCTAGGTCAAGGACTGACTTCTTTTTGGCCAAAACTGCTACAAAAAAAAGGCAAAATACCTAAGCTAAGGTTTGATATCTTTTTTTTCTTTTTTCTTAAAACACGTTACAGAAAGTAAAAATTCCTAAGCCAAGGTTTGATATCTCTCTCTTTTTTCTTAAAACACGTTACAGAAAGTAAAAATTCCTAAGCCAAGGTTTGATATATCTCTCTTTTTTCTTAAAACACGTTACAGAAAGTAAAAATTCCTAGGTCAAGGACTGACTTCTTTTTTGGCCAAAACTGCTACAAAAAAAGGCAAAATTCCTAAGCTAAGGTTTGATATCTTTTTTTCTTTTTTCTTAAAACACGTTACAGAAAGTAAAAATTCCTAAGCCAAGGTTTGATATATCTCTTTTTTCTTAAAACACGTTACAGAAAGTAAAAATTCCTAGGTCAAGGACTGACTTCTTTTTTGGCCAAAACTGCTACAAAAAAAAGGCAAAATACCTAAGCTAAGGTTTGATATCTTTTTTTCTTTTTTCTTAAAACACGTTACAGAAAGTAAAAATTCCTAAGCCAAGGTTTGATATATCTCTTTTTTCTTAAAACACGTTACAGAAAGTAAAAATTCCTAGGTCAAGGACTGACTTCTTTTTTGGCCAAAACTGCTACAAAAAAAAGGCAAAATTCCTAAGCTAAGGTTTGATATCTTTTTTTCTTTTTTCTTAAAACACGTTACAGAAAGTAAAAATTCCTAGGTCAAGGACTGACTTCTTTTTTGGCCAAAACTGCTACCAAAAAAAAAAGGCAAAATTCCTAAGCTAAGGTTTGATATCTTTTTTTCTTTTTTCTTAAAACACGTTACAGAAAGTAAAAATTCCTAAGCCAAGGTTTGATATATCTCTCTTTTTTCTTAAAACACGTTACAGAAAGTAAAAATTCCTAAGCCAAGGTTTGATATATCTCTTTTTTCTTAAAACACGTTACAGAAAGTAAAAATTCCTAGGTCAAGGACTGACTTCTTTTTTGGCCAAAACTGCTACCAAAAAAAAAAAGGCAAAATTCCTAAGCTAAGGTTTGATATCTTTTTTTCTTTTTTCTTAAAACACGTTACAGAAAGTAAAAATTCCTAAGCCAAGGTTTGATATCTCTCTCTTTTTTCTTAAAACACGTTACAGAAAGTAAAAATTCCTAAGCCAAGGTTTGATATATCTCTTTTTTTCTTAAAACACGTTACAAAAAGTAAAAATTCCTAGGTCAAGGACTGACTTCTTTTTTGGCCAAAACTGCTACAAAAAAAAGGCAAAATTCCTAAGCTAAGGTTTGATATCTTTTTTCTTTTTTCTTAAAACACGTTACAGAAAGTAAAATTCCTAAGCCAAGGTTTGATATATCTCTTTTTTCTTAAACACGTTACAGAAAGTAAAAATTCCTAAGCCAAGGTTTGATATATCTCTTTTTTCTTAAAACACGTTACAGAAAGTAAAAATTCCTAGGTCAAGGACTGACTTCTTTTTTGGCCAAAACTGCTACAAAAAAAAGCCAAAATTCCTAAGCTAAGGTTTGATATCTTTTTTTCTTTTTTCTTAAAACACGTTACAGAAAGTAAAAATTCCTAAGCCAAGGTTTGATATCTCTCTCTTTTTTCTTAAAACACGTTACAGAAAGTAAAAATTCCTAGGTCAAGGACTGACCTCTTTTTTGGCAAAACTGCTACAAAAAGGTAAAAATTCCCCCATACTAAAAAAAAAATTAAATGTCAAAAATATGGTAGAGTTAGGGATGTCGTCATCTCACCTTGCTGTCCCTTTCCAACTCCATTCCCATTGGATTCTTTGGTAGAGTCTGAGCCAGCAAGGGTGGTGGTGGCGGTACCAGACGAGGTGGAGGAAGTGGAGGAGGAGGAGGAGGTCGTCACACCAGGAGCAACAGTTGTGCTCCCGGTAGCAGTAGAAGTTACAGAAGCAGTTGTGGTCGTAGCTACAGAGTTAGTCCCACTAGTCTTGGATGTTGTTGTCTGTGAGGATGAGGATGGAGTGGATGAAGATGATTTGGATGAAGATGATCCAGCGGTGGTGGAATTTGTGTCAGTGGTACCTTTCCCGCTTGGACTGGTAGTACTTGTGGAACCTGTACTTGTGGAACCTGTATTTGTGGAACCTGAAGAGGAACCGCTGGCCGTACCAGAAGTAGCGGAAGAACTGTCAGTAGCGGCGACTTCGATGAGAGAAAAAGGGGAAAGTAATTAGTAAACATGTTTCTAAAAATAAAAAAAAATATTAAATTTAATTACTTTTTGATAAACGTAATGGAAGAAAGTGTCTATTCGAATAGTTGAAAAAAAAAAAAAACAGTTCATCCATTACTTAATATCTGCATTGAAAATTAGCTGAAACCTATAAATTATTGTAAAAAGTAAAATTACCTGTAAAAGAAAATATACATTCATTATTCAATAAAATAATAAACAACTTCATTACCTATTCATTTCATATTACGTCACTAATCCTATTCACAGGAATAATAACTAATGCAAGATATTCCGTTTAAAATTTAAAACAAGATGCATCTAGATGCCAACCCACATAAACTTTAAACCTTGATTATTCTCTTCTTACCATAATAAGATGCGTTAGCAACATAAAATAGAAGCAATTTATATCCTAATCTATAAGAAATCGATTCTTCGAAAAATGCTCCATGTATTACAAATGGCTTCAATGTCGATAAGTTGTCAAATAATACCCTGTTAGGTTTAATAGAAATCTGAATACTCATTCTTATGGCATTTCGTTATCAAAGACATATATGGGTACTATAATCAATTTTTTTTAATCAGGCGAATTTGCAGAGACTCGCAGCGGTGCCCTTTTAGCTCGGAAATGTTTCCTGCTATCTGATTGGTTAGAATTACCTTGTCCAACCAATCAACGATCAAGAAACTTTTCCGAGCTAAAAGGGCACCGATGCGCGTCAGTGCAAATCTGCCTCGCTAAAATAAAATTGACTATAGTAGCTTACAAGAGCTAACGATACGGTAAGAACATGATCTACTCTCCCATGGGGTGTAGGGGTCGCAGTCGCATCTTCCGTTTTGTAACTAATCGCCATCACTTATCCTCTGGAATGTATCATGTGTCGTACTGTAAACATGACTACTATTTTAAATTTGGCAAAGATATCATAATATCTTGTAGCTTATTTATTTCCTTATTTCCTTTCCTCACTGGGCTACTTTCCCTGCTGGAGCCCTTGGGGTTATAGCATCTTGCTTTTCCAAATATGGTTGTAGCTTAACTTATTACTATAATAATAATAATAATAATAATAATAATAATAATAATAAATAGCAACCATTTCTTAATAAATGAAGTAATCGAGGTTTGCTTGTCTCACAGCCAATGTAGAATAACGAAATATAAACAAAAGAACCAATCTAACAGCACAACAACAATTACGAGAGAGAGAGAGAGAGAGAGAGAGAGAGAAATAATGCATCCATGTTAAACATGAAGTAAGCCGTTGTCATGGTGATTAGCCTGTTGCCGTCTCTCTCTCTTTTTCCTATCCGGATACATCTCGCCTCTGTTTGCCCCGGGTTTCCAGCTTCCAGCATCCCGCCTCCAGCTTCCCGATCGGCGTCTAAAACCTAAAATCCATATTTTCTTTTTCTTTGCAAGGTATTGGGGTCTGAAAAAATTGAAGTTCTTTCAAGGTCCATCTTCAGTATGAGACATTGATATGTGCCCTTTAGAAAATAGAAATAATTTCTCCTTTCTCTCTAACACACACACACATACACACACACACACATACACACACACATATATATATAATATATATATATATATATATATATATATATATTATATAATATATATATGTGTGTGTGTGTGTGTGTGGTGTGTGTGTGCGTGTCCTTTTTGAGTGGGGGATACCTCAATGTGGTGAAAGGTCGTGTATCGCCACGATCAGCAAAGCTGTACTAGTCAAGGCCACCCATATAGGATGATTTGCTGTGTACAATAAGACAAGTCTCCCACCATCACCAACCCACAGTTGACCAGCATGGTGATGAAAACTGACCAAACTCTAAACATGAATAAAGACATGTCTGATGGCCTTTTTTCCAACAGTGGACTAGAAATTGCTGCACTGAATTTCACAACAAAAAAAGCGGTAGCCTTTGAGAAGAGATGAGCTAAAATTTATCGTTATAGTAACGAACCAAAGATGAGACTCTTAAACAGAAAATTTCCAAACATCTTAACAGATTAACTTCTATATAAAACTGGTAGATATATAATAGTCATTGGTGTATCGCCATGATCAGCAAAGCTGTGTACTAGTCAGGGCCAACCGTACTGGGTTACTTTGCTATCGAGCGACCAAACGGAAATCTCCCACCATCACCATTCCGCACTAGCAGCGTGGTGATGAGAACTGGTCAAACCTCAAGACACGAAATATCATGTCTGAGACCTTTGTCCTGCAGTGGACTAAAAACAGATGCACTTCTTGTTGCTGATGTTGATATTCTTTATAAGAATTGTAGATATTCTGGCATAGGATTAGCGTCATCACAAT
>NC_090750.1:86760815-86763315 GCF_036898095.1 Palaemon carinicauda
CCTTAACATCTCGGCCTTTTCTAATCTATAAACGCAGAATGCCAGACATATGGAATCTCTGATAAGAGGAAATTTAAACATATGAGGTACTTAATAGATAGGGCTGATAACAAAAACTCGTTGAAAAAATGTGAATAACTGAGACTACATGAATACATTAAGATATAACAAAGATAGAAAAGACAGTTCTCTTAAATTTCAAGCAGAAACAATTAGCAATAATCATACCAGACACGACATGCCAAAGAAACTTATTTACAAAGAATCTCTTCTTTTTCTTTATTTCTTTTCCACCGTTATCCCTATATTGAAGTCTGTGGCCTGATGTGCCCTCTTCAATTCCTTCCATCAAAGGCATCCTCTTCCACCAAACCTCTACTCTCCACATCATCCTTCACATTATTTCGCCAGCTAATTCTTTGCCTCCCTCCCTCTAAACGTGCCTAAACCATCTCAGTCGTGACACTTGTCACCTCTGTAATCTTTACTACGCCTGCCATTCTTCTTATATTTAATAATTCTCCAATCTTTCAAGCAGTGATATTCCAATAATCTTAAATATGAAAGATGGAGATCTGTGAGGGTATAATGGAGGTAGGGGGGGGGGAGGTACCGTAGGAATGACTTACATCAACATTGACAGAGGGGCGTGTATACAGTACTTATGGCAAAGGAGATAATAAAAAGGAAAGATTCAGTGCATCTCGAATAGACTCCCATAAACATCTCTAACGACCAGTTAATGTGAAAACTAAGAATGCTCTGGGACACAGTGACGTTCTTTTCGACAAAAAAAGGCTCCACTGCGGAGTCTAAAGCATCCTTGAAAGGGTCATTATCTTCAAAGGAAAGATGAGGCCCCCACCCTTACTCAGCCTCCACTACCACTACCCACTACCCTTCTCCCTCCCAACCAAGGCCTAAAGATGATCTGGCGTACTTAAATAGGGACGGGGGAGGGGGAGCCACTGGGATGTTTTGACATGAAAGGCGAAAAAATTGCGCTTAACATAACACTTTGTTTACTTTTAATTCGGGTAATTATATAAACGCCTTGGAATTTCATTGTGATTTTTGGGCATCCTTAAAATTATTAAGTTTCTCAATATTTTCAGAACATTTATAAAGGTTAAGAATGACGAATGCCACATGTCATCAGATAACTATATAAATACAAAGACAAGAATAGTAACTGCATTGTAGGTAAAATTGAATAACGTAAAAAAAAAAAAAAAAAAAAGATATCTTTGCCGCAGTATAAAGTCCCAAAGGCATCATGCATACAATAGGTATTTTCAAGAACAAATCTATATATTGAAATTCAAATCAAGCAAAAATCTCTCTCTCTCTCTCTCTCTCTCTCTCTCTCTCTCTCTCTCTCTCTCTCTCTCTCTCTCTCTCTCATACACATTTAAGGATGCTTATACTTGCAGAGTCATGACCGAATAGGAAGATAAGTCCGGAAGGAAATTGCATGTCAGACAAAAATGAACGAAGAAAAAATAGAAAGATAGAGAAGACATTTTAGCCTTGAACGATGATCAATACATGAGGGAGGAACTGAGAGATGGTGGAAGGTGAGAAGATGTTGGAGGCTGGGGAGAGGATGACGTAGGAGAGAAATGTTGGGGAAAGTCAGGATATGTTAGTGGAATAGGGATGGGGTGCTGCGGAAAATATGGAAGATGGTGCTAAAGGAAAGGTGGGGGTATGTTGGAGGAAAGGAAGGGATGTTGGAGGAAGGGAAGGGAGGTTGGAGGAAGGGGAGGGAGGTTGGAGAAAGGGAAGGGAGGTTGAAGGAAGGGGAGGAATGTTGAAGGAAGGGGAGGGGATGTTAGAGGAAGGGTCAATGTTGGAGGAAGGGAAGGGATGTTAGGGAAAGGGGGTGGGATGTTGGAGGAAGCGGATGGTACAGGAGAGGGGAAGTTGGTAGATGTGAAGATGTTGGAGGAAGGGGAGGGATGTTAGAGGAAGGGGAGGGATGTTGGAGGAAGGAGAGGGATGTTGGAGGAAGGAGAGGGATGTTGGAGGAAGGAGAGGGATGTTGGAGGAAGGGGGGAATGTTGGAGGAAGGGGAGGGATGTTGGAGGAGCGGATGGTACAGGAGAGGGGAAATTGGTAGGTGTGAAGATGTTGGAGGAAGGTCAATAGAAAAAAGATGAAGGAATGTTGAGCAGATGTTACAGGAAGGTGGGAAAGGGGATGTTGGAGGAAAGTGGATTACCACGATGGAGAAAGGTAGGCGAGTATGTTGGAAAAAAGTGGGTGAGGATGATGGAGAAAGGTGGGTGAGGATGATGGAGAAAGGTGGGTGAGGATGAGGAGAAAGGTGGGTGTGAGGATGTTGGAGAAAGGTGGGTGACTATGTTGGAGAAAGAAGGGCGAGTGTTTTGGAGAAAGGTGGGGGAGGATGTTGGAGAAAGGTAAGGGAGGATGTTGGAGAAAGGTGGGTGAGGATGTTGGAGAAAAGTGGGTGAGTATGAGTGGAGGAAGGTTGGTG
>NC_090750.1:86768315-86788454 GCF_036898095.1 Palaemon carinicauda
CCAATATGACCACGCACAGCCAAGATCCCCTGCAGAGGAAATTCACTTAAGACTACAAATTACAAAATTAAAGCCTGAGCAAAATTATCGCAATATCGATATTGGATGCAAAACGTGCCAGCTTAACTGGAGCAATTACGGGACGAGATAGATCTTTAATTAAACAGTCTGGAGTTGCTTGCCAGACCCTGCATTACATAACAGGACATGAAGAGGAAAACCTGTTACGAAATCTAAACTGTGGGGCAGCCGACGGGGGAGGGAAGAGGAAATAAAAAGAGGAAAGCGAAGTGGGTAGTGGATCGCGTTTTACAGGCTGGAAAGATGATGGGATAAAGAGGAAAGGCAGTGAAGAAACAGACATGACACGAGAGGGGAAAATGGGGTACTCTTCATAGGAACGGAAGAAAATGGGGAACACTTGACAGGGAGGGAAGAATATGGGGTTCACTGACGAAAATGGGGTACACATGACAGGAAGGGAAGAAAATGGGGTACACATGACAGGAAGGGAAGAAAATGGGGTACACATGACAGGAAGGGAAGAAAATGGGGTACACATGACAGGAAGGGAAGAAAATGGGGTACACATGACAGGAAGGGAAGAAAATGGGGTACACTGAAGAAAATGGGGGACACTTGACGGGGGGGTGAGAAAATGGGGTACACTTGACGGGGGGGGGAAGAAAATGGGTACACTTGACGGGTGGGGGAAGAAAATGGGGTACACTGAAGAAAATGGGGATCACTTGACAGGGAGAGAATAAAAGGGGGTACACTTGACAGGGAGGAAAGAAAATAGAGGTACACTTGACAGGGAGGAAAGAAAATAGAGGTACACTTGACAGGGAGGAAAGAAAATGGGGTACACTTGACAGGGAGGGAAGAAAATGGGGTACACTTGACAGGGAGGGAAGAAAATAGAGTACTCTTGACAGGGAGGGAAGAAAATGGGGTATACTTGACGGGGAGGGAAGAAAATGGGGTACACTAGACAGGGAGGGAAGAAAATAGAGTACACTAGACAGGGAGGGAAAAAATGGGGTACACTCGACAGGGAGGGAAGAAAATGGGGGTACACTTGACAGGGATGGGAAAATGGGGTACACTTGACAGGGAGGGAAGAAAACGGGGAAAACTTGACAGGGAGGGAAGAAAACGGGGTATACTTGACAGGGAGGGAAGAAAACGGAGAAAACTTGACAGGGAGGGAAGAAAACGGGGTATACTTGACAAGGAGGGAAGAACATAGAGTACAGGGAAGAAAATGTGGTACAATTGACAGGGATGGGAAATGGGGTACACTTGACAGGGATGGGAAATGGGGTACACTTGACAGGGATGGGAAATGGGGTACACTTGACAGGGACGAAAGAAAATGATGGTACACTTAACAGAGATGGAAAAATAGGGTACACTTGACAGGGAGGGAAGAAAACGGAGTACAATTGACAGGGAGGGAAGAAATGGGGTACACTACATGGAGTACATTAAACTTGACATCTATTCTCACGACGTGCCCACACCATCTCAGTCGTGACACTTATCACTTATGTAATCTTTACTGTGCCTATAGTGACAAATAGATCACATTAATCGAATCAAAGGATGATAATCTGAGAGAGATCTCGAAGCCCCGAGTATGGAAAAAGAGACAAAAGAACAAATGTGATGCAGAAGGCATAGGCACCAGTGTCTCAAAATTGGAGCCCATCTTGAGAGAGTTACTTCTAAGGCTTCTGAATGCCGTGGAGACAGCTACCTCATATTGAGAGTAATTAGGGAGAAGACTACATCAAAGGATTTGGCTCCTAAGTCATAATTGTTGAATATCTAAATGAACCAAGAGACACACACACCCAGATTAACATTCGAACAAAGGGTAAAATATATTGAAACTAGTGTATTAAGATGGATATGTACATGCACAAATCCAACTCTTCCCACTCCCTTCCCCTTTCCTCTCGGGGTACTCCCCTACCCCTATCACCAGGGTATGACTACTCCCTTTCCCCCTAACCTAGGGATGGGAAGAAAACCAGTAGTTATACGTCTGACAATGGTTCTGAAGGCGACCGGAAAGATAATATATATATATATATATATATATATATATATATATATATATATATATTTATATATATATAATATATATATATATAGATAGATAGAGAGAGAGAGAGAGAGAGAGAGAGAGAGAGAGAGAGAGAGAGAGAGAGAGAGACAGAGAGAGAGAGAGAGACAGAGAGAGAGAGAGAGACTTCCGCTTAATTATACTGGGGAGATGGCACAGCCTTAACACCAATTTGGACATTTTGAAGACATTCTTTAGATGCATAAAAGGCTCAATGACATTTTTATTCTATAAAAGTAAAACAGTGCTTTGTACAGACTATTACACAAGAGACCTAACCTTTCAAGCCACCGATTATCATGATATGGCATCTCTGAATAAATAAAGATATCGATCGAACCAACGGAATGTGACAGACATTGCGACGGACATTTTTCGTATTAGCTGGACATCCCCATTGGAAAGAAAGGAAGCTTTCGCTTATAATGTCACAATATATGATTACTTATTAAAGTAGCGTGAGTAGGTCATTCGAACAATTGGCTGTAGCGGTCTGGTGAATGGTATCGCACGGAGATTTTTTTATTACGAAATACACATTTACAATCTTACAATTTATAAAATATATACATCATCTTAGGTTAACATGAATATTTTTTATTTTACATATACTGTATTTATAATTGCAATTTTTACTTTATCTAAATATGTTTTTAAATAAAAAATATATCGACTCGTGAATACTCTTTTAATAGAAGTTTTAAATCATACTTTATTTACATTAAAAGTATTTATAATTCTACTTTTAATGTATTTAAGTAATTTCGGGTAATTCTGTATCTCTGCAATAATTTGTAATCTTGGGATACTGGGCTTATATATTTAAAGTTAAGATCTACATTCCATACATTAAGAACTAAAGGTGAAATTAAATGCGAAAAAACTACCGAGCATCTATGCCCTGTTCCGCTCTTAAAGCTTAACGTGTTATCCGAATACAATTTCGGTTAAAATTTCATTCAATTATTCCATTAATCCAAACACAAAGAGGGGCACTAGGCAGGACGGAGACCACCGCCACGGCAACTTATTTCTCAACCTTTTGCTTAGCCTTGACCTTAAACTTTGACCTAGGAATTTCAAATTTGAATCACTTCCACGTCTCAACACAACAATTAATCCCTGAAGGTTTCACTACTCTATGAGTAAAATAGCGCCCAGTAAGTTGCTCACACACAAACGGACAAACTAGGGCGAAAAAACATAACCTCCTAAAAAGCTAAGTATATAACTTTCAGTATATATATATATATATATATATATATATATACTGTATCTATAGATAGATAGATATACATATAAAAATACATACATTTTGTGTGTGTGTGAGTGTGTGTGTGTGTGTGTAAGCGAAAACAACACGAATTCACGTGAGAGAGTACACACGGTATTTACGACAGCCAAACCATTTTCACAGAGGGGGGAAAAGAGCTCAAAACAAGAGACAATGGCTAACATTTTACACAGTAAAATAAACATAAACATAACTTTCCCGTAGCACTTACACCCAACTTTTCACATCCACGCTCCTGGGGGAGCCTAAACTACCCATGGTTGTTCTGGAAGAGAAGTAAAACGGATTCAGTAATAATACCAGTGATATATACAACGTGTAATAATTGTGATTCTTATTATTACCATATTCATCATTCAGTATAATAATAAACTTTTACTGGGCTACATAAGATACTAGAAGAGTTAGAAGACCCAGGCCTATATGGCTGATGTCTATAAACTTTTTATCATTCAATATAATAATAATAATAATAATAATAATAATAATAATAATAATAATAATAAACTTTTAACTGGGCTACACAAGGTACTAGAAGAGTTGGAAGACCCAGGCCTATATGGCTGATGTCTATAAACGTTTTATCATTCAATATAATAATAATAATAATAATAATAATAATAAACTTATACTGGGTTACACAAGGTACTAGGAGAGTTGGAAACCCAGGCCTACGTGGGCTGATGTCTATAAACTTTTTATCAATCAAATATATTAATAATACACTTTTAACTGGGCTACACAAGGTACTAGAAGAGTTAGAAGACCCAGTCCTATATGGCTGATGTCTATAAACATTTTATCATACAATATTATAATAATAAACTTTTAACTGGGCTACATGAGGTACTAGAAGAATTGGAAGACCCAGGCCTATATGACTGATGTCTATAAACTTTTTATCACTAAATATAATAATAATAAACTTTTAACGGGCTACACAAGGTACTAGAAGACTTGGAAGACCCAGGCCTATATCTCTGATGTCTATAAACTTTTTATCATTCATATAATAATAATAAACTTTTAACTGGGCTACACAAGGCAATAGAAGAGTTGGAAGACCGGGCCTACATGGCTGATGTCTATAACTTTTTATCATTCAATGTAATAATAATAAACTTTTAAATGGGCTATACAAGGCACTAGAAGAGTTGGAAGACCCAGGCCTACATGGCTGATGGCTATGAAGCGTGAAATAGATGATGAATGGTGAAGTATTGATTTAAAAGCTCAAGATAGAGACGACTGCCGAAGTCTAAGCGAGGCCCTATGCGTCAATAGTCGTGGAGGAGATGATGATGATGATAATAATAAGAATGATTATCACTATTAATTAACGTATTTTTTATAGTCAAGTAAGTAACAGAGTGACATTATAAGGCTGAGGGAAGATTACTTCAGCATTTCAGGATTTATTTTTGACGATAAAATAATTACTGACATAAAATTAAAGTAATTCCGGTCTCGCTTACATTGTCTATTTTGGGCATAACTATAAAACTAACGAAGGAAAATGCTTCAGTTACTTATTAGTTTGGATTAGAAAATCTAAGCTATAAGGATTCAGTTAGCTACGACATCAAAACAAACCACAAACAAGAACTTTGTAAAATAAATTTTTGAAATTAATTTCATCTACCTATCTACCAAAGGCACTTCACCCAATCTTGGGAAAAAAAAAAAAAAAAAAAAAAAAAAGAGAGAGAGAGACTTTTCCTCTCTTCGCTCCTCCAGCTTAACGACTCGAAAAAAAAATGCATGAATAAACAATTAATAAAAAGAATAACATCTAAATGGACTATTATTAAGAATCAACATAAGTTTAAAGTAAATCAGCTCTTGAAGCAACGAGAGGCACGTGGGTAAAATGTCACCTGTCAGAGAGAGAGAGAGAGAGAGAGAGAGGGAGAGAGAGAGAGAGGGAGAGAGAGAGAGAGAGAGAGAGAGAGAGAGAGAGAGAGTCGGAGGAGAAGGAAATGGAGGTCAGGAGAGATAATCTATATTTGAAAAGAGGAAGAATATTGTCTTTATCTAAATTCTTAAAAGCCATGAAATTGTTCTAATTTCTTGTTTAAATACTATTAATGAATAATATGTTTATTTTCAATTATATCAATAATTATTAAATTAATGAATCAGAACTAGCTTGACTCACGTAAATTGAAACCATGGCCTATAACTAGAACTAGAACTAGAATTATGACTAGAATTAACCTAAATGTATAAAGAAAAATATATACTATTGATCTTTATAATTTAAGGTTTTGTATATGTGCACGTGCGTGGATTAATGAAAGTAAAAAAAAGACAAAATAAGAATCAAAGAATATTAAAATATAACAAAGGAAGGGGGGAGAGAGAGAGAGAGAGAGAGAGAGAGAGAGAGAGAGAGAGAGAGAGAGAGAGAGAGAGAGAGAGAGAGATGAGAGAGAGAGAGAGCTCTAATCTAAAACAATGTTAGCTTATCATTCCCTGTTTCCTTCAATGCTGACAAAGTTAAATGGATTTCGGCCACCGAAATTCACCTCAACGCAAAGCGAAAGCGATTGCCAAATATCCGTCACTAGTTACTGAGAAAATGTAAGCAATAGATAAAGTTGACTCGTTCAGCATACTTTTTTTCTTTTATTATGAAATTCATTTATATTCTTACAATTTATAACATATATACAGCTTCCTATATTTACATACTTTATTTACATATTCTGTATTTACAATAGCAATTTTTACAATTCATCTGCATATGTTTTTAAATAAAAAATACATGTAATTCGAACAATTGGCTGCAGCGGTCTGGTAAATGGTTTCAACGAAGATTTTTCTTTTATCATGAAATACACATATACAATCTTTCAATTTATAACATACAGTATATAAATCATCGTACAATTACATGAATAATTTTTCTTATTTCCCATATACCGTATTTACAATTGCAATTTTTACTATTTATCTAAATATGTTTTTAAACAAAAAAATATATCTAGTTATGAATACTTTTTTAATAGAAGTTTTAAATCTCATTTCTTTTACATTAAACGTATTCACCATTCTACTTTTAATATATTCGTCCCACTAAACAGAAAATCTTTACTATCAGAAAAGGAAGATATTTCATTCATATCGAAGTGAATGAATGATATGACTCCTTATAAACCCAGTCGAAAGTCTTCTCACTCCTCATTTATATAGAAACAGTTTATAAATTGAAAGATCTATTCTAATCTTGTTAATGTTCTTAAAATTGTATTTCAATTGGTCATCACTTTTTTAATAGTTTAGTTTCTTATATCCTTTCCTCACAGGGGTATTTTTCCCTGTTGGAACCCTTTGGCTTATTGCATCCTTCTTTTCCAACAAGGGTTTAAACTTCACTAATAATAATAATAATAATAATAATAATAATAATAATAATAATAATAATAATAATAATAATAATAATATGGGTACACTGAACACCACTTCAAACCAAGATTGAATTAATGAATGATTGGTAATTATCTGGCATCATAACATCAATGGTCATTGATGCCGACTGGAGTATAGTTATTATACAATTAATAACTTATAAAAAAAAAAACAGAAATGAATAAATAGCTTAACAATGAAAAATTTAAAAGTTGAAAATATCATTAAAATACGAGTAAAAGTCCAGCTTCCAACATGAACTTTAATATGCCATTAGAGGATGTGCCTGTCATCATCCTACGAACTTCGAAGAGGAATCATTCTCGCTGAACAAGAAGATGGGATACAGATATAATTTTTTTTTTTTTTCTATTACAGTTGATGATATAAGTGCAGGTCAATTACAGTTGATGATATAAGTGCAGGTCAATTACAGTTTATGATATAAGTGCATCTCAATTACAATTTATGAAACAAGTGCAAGAGATACTAATTAGTGTTTTTTATTCTTTTCTAAAAATAAATGGAATCGATGCAGGTATAATCGGAACACCAAGTACATTCGAATAAGCGTGCTCAATGACATCTTGCCTTAGGTGCTGTCCAGTCTTGTAAGTATGGAAGTCTGTAAGTAGAGGCACTTCTGGCATAACTATCCAATTTAAGCAAATGAGAATTGATGGATTGGAATTCAATACCGAAGGCTATCGTTAGGCAAGTTGTATCAAAGCCTTAATTAAGAAATCATCCATCTAAGGTTGTAGCTTGGTAATAATTTTAACTAGAGGGGCACTCAGTAGAACGCAGACCTCCACCAAGTCAGCTTATTTCTCGATCCTTGGCTCGACCTTGACCTTGACCTTTGACCTAGGACCTTCAAAATTGAATCACTTCAACGTCTCAACAAACATTTAATCCCTGAAAGTTTAACTACACTGAGTAAAATTGTGACCACGATGTTGTTCACACACAAAAGACCTTTGGCTCGTCCTTGACCTTTGACCTAGGACTCAAAATTCAATCAATTCCACGTCTCAACATAACAATTAATCCCTAAACGTTTCACTACTCTTATCACTAAAAGTGTGGCCAGGAAGTTGATCACACAAACAACCTTTTGCTCGACCTTGACCTTTGACCCAGAACTTTCAAAATTGAATCCCTTCCACATCTCAACATAAGAATTATACTCTGAAATTTTCACTGATCTATCAGTAAAATTGTGGTTAGGAAGATGTTCATAAACAAACAAACAGACAAACTGACAAACATCAGGCCAAAACATAACCTCCTCTCCAACTTCATTGGCGAAGGTAACTAGTTTCATTGCATTGCCTGTGAAGAGAGTTTTCTTATCCTTCACTTCCCTATTTCATCTTTATTAAGGTCGAGAAAATACTCTGGGCATTCAGGTATAAGAGAAAGGTTTGTGAGGTAACTTGGGACACTTAAGCGAGACAACATTCATAACATTCATAAGAAAGTTTTCTCATTTCCCACTACGGACACATTTGCCACATTTCCTTAAAGCATACTCTCTCTCTCTCTCTCTCTCTCTCTCTCTCTCTCTCCTTTATTATTCAAGGTTACTCGAGAAATCAATTCTTTTCTCCATTGCTCTTTACCTTATATTCCTCTCTCTCTCTCTCTCTCTCTCTCTCTCTCTCTATCTTACCCAAGGTTACTCCAGAAATCAATTCTTTTCTCCATTACCCTTTACCTTACATTCATCAAGGTGTCTCTCTCTCTCTCTCTCTCTCTCTCTCTCTCTCTCTCTCCTTTATTATTCAAGGCTACTCGAGAAATCAATTCTTTTCTCCAATAGTTACTCGAGAAATCAATTCTTTTCTCCATTACCCTTTACCTTACATTCATCAAGGCGTCTCTCTCTCTCTCTCTCTCTCTCTCTCTCTCTCTCTCTCAGTATTTTACTATACATATAATCAAAACTAATACAAAAATTCCCTTTTTTTCATCTGGAGGCTCTTAATAGATAATTAACTCGTTGCAAAATTAATCAAAGTCAAGAATAGTTTCACGTGACTTAGAATTAAAACTTTCAACTTTAAGCCATTTTTATTAGTGATACACACACACACACACACACACACACACGAAGATCACCCATATAAAGGTAAAGGAGTCTGGTTTCAGTATCATCAGAATAGATGCTCACCAGAACGTCAGCCGGGCAAGCCCAACTACCCAAAAGGAATCGATGACACTGTTATAAGGGTATTCCAAACTTGGGACTTGTCGAATGTCTTTAAGTGCATAATGGTAAATTTGAAACAATTATAATTGGAAATTGCTTTTCCAACTAGGGTTGTAGCTAATAATAATAATAATAATAATAATAATAATAATAATAATAATAATAATAATAATAATAATAACAACAGCAATAATAATAAAAATAATAATAATAATAATATTAATTTATTATTCTTTACAAAAGCCAACCTACCATGAATATTTCATGTTCCTTATTAAGTAGAAGTAAATTTAAAATATAAAAGCCCCACACAGTTATGAGAGAGAGAGAGAGAGAGAGAGAGAGAGAGAGAGAGAGAGTAAATAATCAAGTATTTAACCTCACACCCCACACTTACAGCAAATGAAACCCGCACAGGAAATTACTCGTAATGACCAACACACACAATTACGAAAAAAAAAAAAATTAGATTAGCAAATGTTGCTGCAAATATTCTCCCCCCCCCCCCTTCACCCCCCCCCCCCCCTTTCCAGCAACAGAATCTAGTTAAAATAGAAAGGCAAAAGGAAAGGAAATAGTTATACAAAAAACATATAGCTCGAATAAAGACTTAAAAAACTTCAACTAGAAAAACACTGAGGGCGCAGACCTCCGCCATGGCAGCTTATCTCTCGAAACCAGCTTGCCTTTCCCAGAATGAATTCAGACAGTAGGCCTATTTGAAGTCTGTGTGACAACTATGTGTGAACTTGGGGTTAAGGTTAGGGTTAATTCGGTCCACCTTTTGGTCGACCTTGACCTTTGAAACACTGCCACGTCCTAACATAACAATTAATCCCTGAAAGTTTCACTGTTCTATGAGTAAAATTGTAGCCAGGAAGTTGTTCACAACAAACAGACAAACGGGGGCGAAAACATAACCTCTTCCCAAGTTCGTCGGCAGAGGTAAAAATAGTGTATCGCTGGAGTTTTGTGTTTCTACTTCACTGAGAATAACATGGTCTTTGACCTTTGTGAACAACAATAAAATTATTTAATTAACAGCTCCTTGGTTACGAGACAAAATAACGGTGATTCGATCATTGCCAGAGATTTGTGAAGAGATGTGTAGATTGACATGAAACATCACAAATTTTTAGTAATTTGTATTTTTCCTAACATACTTACCGAGAAACACTTTCTTAGGAGTTACTGGAATCTCCTCTCAAACGACCAGAGTTTTGTGTAGTTTACCCTACTCCCATTTTCTATAGTGGTAGGCCTACCGGGGGAAAAAGCATAAAATGTGAGAAATAGATATTAAACAGACCTTTAACGTCAAAAAAGCAGATTTGTTTTTTTAAAGAAATCTAATCCTTAGAAGAGAAGACGATGGATCGACGAACTAAGGAAGTTTTCGGGCGTGGCCTGGCACAGAAAGACCATAAACAGACGCAAGTGGAAGGATATGTCTGAGGCCTTTGTTTTGCAGTTGACTAGTAACGGCTGCTGCTGCTGCAGCTGCTGATATTGAAGATGATGATGATGATCCTTAGCACAGGCATGGATGATATTAGAAGGTATCAAGTTCCAAGGAAACATGAAATACAGTAAATAACGCAACAATCAACAGAAATTCTTGAAGAAAATACACTATATTTTTATTGTTAGTTTGAATATTTTCCCTCTGCTAATTCTAACTTCTTGGACAGCGTGTCTTGATGGATCTTACTTCAATCTTGCAACCCTTACAACTATTACAATTCAATGAGGTTGGAAAATTGCTCAAGATTGCAAGCCTGAAAACGATCAACTTCGATTTTTATGACATCGATTCCTGGAATTCACATCAGCATGGAATCGAAGCGTGTTGAGAGAGAGTACATCACCGCTTCACATAAATAAAAATGTATCAATATGTTTCATACGTTTCCTTATATGGTATCTGCTCATGCGATATCATTTTCAGATGTGCTAATCACATGCGAGGCACGGAACAATTCGACGAAATTTAGAAATTGTGATTGAGCTTACTTCAAAGGCAACGTCCACATGTTACATAAGAACAGCGATGGTCCTTTTGGCATTTCGTTCTATTTAATAAAACAACCCATTTCGCTGTTTAAAGGTTTAAAGGCTGCTCACTTACTAAGCTACAACCCTAGTTCGAAAAGCAGGATGCTGTAGGCCCAGTGGTTCCAGCAGGGAAAATAGCCCAGTGAGGAAAGGAAACAAGGAAAAATAAAATATTTAAGAACAGAAACACCAAAACAAATATCTCCTCAATCTTTAATAAAACAAGAGGAAGAGAAATAGGATATAATAGAGTGCTCGAGTGTACCCTCCAGCAAGAGATCTCTAACCCAAGACAGTGAAAGACCATGGTACAGAGGCTATGGCACTACCCAAGACTAGAGAAAAATGGTTTGATTTTGGAGAGTCCTTCTCCTAGAAATGCTGCTTGCTATAGCTAAATTTTCTTCTACCCTTATCTAGAGGAGAGTGGCTACCGAGCAATGATAGTCCAGTAATCCCTTGGGTGAAGATCAAGCAGGACAATGCCCTAGAGACTGACCATATATACATATGACCAGCGCCCAAGCCTCCTCTCCACCCAAGCTAGGACCAAGGAGGGCCAGGCAATGGCTGCTGATGACTAAGCAGATAGCCCTATAAGCTCCCTCTAGTTATATTTCTGGTGAATTGCCAATAGAATACCAAGAGTCGATGAATTCTTAAAAACGATTTACGTGACCCAACATCCTGACCCACTCTCCCAGCTCCCAAGAGTTCCCTCAACTGGCTTCCTTTATTACCACTTCATTTCTCTAATGCTACATGCTTTCCATTCCCCCAGCTTCAGGCCGTAATCAGAGAAGTAGGATAGCGGATAGCGACTCTTGGATGAGTGTGGCGTGCAAGCAGACGTGGTGGTTGGGCCAGAAGCAGAAATGTGCGCTCGAAAAGGATGATGAAAGAATAGGAGTACTTAGAGGTACTTGCACAGAGGTCTATAGTATTCCACAGACCTTGACTTGCACTTCCTAAACTATCTTATTGTCATCCATCGCCTTTACAAATGTTTCATCCAATACCAAATCATTACCTTTCTTTTTCCCACTACTACATTTCATACTAGTTTTTTTATGTACATTCTCAATACGGCTCTATCTTACTCAACTTAATGTACATACTTTCCATCTCCTCTACCTATCCATCTGCTACCAATTACAAGTGCATACCTTCAATGTTCGCAGCTAACCCCGGTTACCTTAATTCCACGCCTCCCTTTCCTTGCACTGTTCTATCTTATCCCAACTCATTGAGTACCTTCGATTCTTATAACTACTCCTATCCCTCTTTTCGACCACACATCTCTGCATCTAGCCCAATCAATACGTCTGCTTACAAGCCACAATAACCCAAGACTCGCTGTCCAACTCCTCTGATTACGCCATGAAGTTTGAACACCCTTCGTCCAAACTGTCTCACCAACGAAGAGATATCCTCCTCCTCCTCCTCCTCCTCCTCCTCCTCCTCCTCCTCCTCCTCCTCCTCCTCCTCCTCCCACTTCTTCTTCTTCGTCTTCTTCATGCTGACGGATGGTCACAGGAAAGTCCTCATTGGTCATAAAAACGGTTTTACCAGCCACTGACATCTATTTCTTCCTTTTTTTTATTTTTCCTTTTTCCTTACTGGAGTTCGCCATAAATTATTATCACTGACGGACCTCGCTAGAAATGAAGTGGGTGTATCTAGTGCCAAGATTTATGGGACGAAGAGCTGACGCTTTAGTTTTCTTCTTCTTCTTTTTTTGTAGGATAACATTCCTAAATCTGTTCCCAATTCTATAGAATTCCGTATGTCAACTCACGATGATTAAATAAATTTATTTTTTCTCTAGTTTCTACTGTCAAACAGAATTATCCATTTTTATATTTAATAAATTTTTAATATATTTTTTCTCTTTTTTCCCAACCATTAAATTCCCCAATCCAGTCATTCCTATTTGATGCAGTCTGGTATTTTCTACATTCCCGAAACTGAAGCGTTTGTTTAGTCGGTCTAATGAAACGAGCGAAGAATGTCATATTCTGAATAATTTTACTTTCGTGATTTCATAAAGATTTATATATTAGTCATGGCAAATATAAAAATTTGCATAAATGCAATCCAAATACAATCAAATATATATAAGGTATACACACGCAATATATATATATATATATATATATAAACAACATGGATAGAGATACATGCCATACAAATGTTTGTGTAAGCAAAAATATAATATGACCGAATATAAAGTTGAATAGCAATGAAAAATGCAATGAAAAAAAAATTCTATAAAAAAGCAAAGAAACACGTCATGCAGTCTTCTTCCCACTTGAAAACAGCAACACGAGAGAGAGAGAGAGAGAGAGAGAGAGAGAGAGAGAGATCATTTTGGTGGTTCAAGTAAATTTCCTTCAATATCACATTCTTAGGAATATAACAAGTTTGCTTCCAAATTGAAGTCATAATCTAAATAAAAGATAAATACATAAATAGCAAAACCAATAAAAAGAGAATATAAATTAAATAGCAACACCAAACTAAAGAATTAAATAGCTTAATAGCAACAACAAGAAAAAGTAAAAAAAAAAAAACTTAAATAGCAACAAAAAAATAACTTAAATATCAACAACAAAAAGAAAAAAATTACAAATAGCAACAATAAAAAAAAGAAAAAAAATAACTTAAATAGCAAAAAAAAAAACTTACTTCAATAGCAACATCAACAAAAAGAAAAAAAATAACTTAAATAACAACAACAGCAAAAAGAAAAAAAAAACACTTATCCCCTGACGAATGCCACAGAGATGCGGCGTTTCAGAAGGCTCTTCATGATTAATGGCACCAGGGTGGTCGCCACGTTTATTGGATGTGCATCATGTATGAGTCGCATTGGCTCTCTCTCTCTCTCTCTCTCTCTCTCTCTCTCTCACCTTCCAGAGAACTTCAATTATGAACCATGTCATTTTCTAGATATCTTATAAACACGAATCAGTAAACACTTTGCTTACTCTCTCTCTCTCTCTCTCTCTCTCTCTCTCTCTCTCCAAAAAACTTCAATTATGAACCATGTCATTTTCTAGATATCTTATGAACACGAATCAGTAAACACTTTGCTTACTCTCTCTCTCTCTCTCTCTCTCTCTCTCTCTCTCTCTCTTTCTCTCTTTTCTGAGAACTTCAACTATGAACGATGTCATTTTTCAGATATCTTACGAACACTTAATCAGTAAACACTTTGCTGGTGTTCTCTCTCTCTCTCTCTCTCTCTCTCTCTCTCTCTCTCTCTCGTGTCGACGCCTGGCTAAAGGCTTCCCCCCTACCCAAAACTTTTTAAGCCTATCGAATAAGTGTGGCTCAGAGTTGGTGAAAAATATGTTGATTTTATAATTGAATTGGAGAGAGAGAGAGAGAGAGAGAGAGAGAGAGAGAGAGTTGTATTTGTGTCTATCAATACTTGCAGGAATAATGTGTTTAAACAAAATTCTTTGTGACATATTATGCTGTTCATTAAGCTAGCAAATACAGCTTAATATATCAGGAACAACAAATACTGCGTATGGTCTAAAATTATATTTTCATCCACAAAAAAATCCATGCCAGTAAACAAATAAAGTATAAAAGAAAAACATGACTAAATCTCATATTATTTTCTATAGCAAAATACATAACCAACCTTCTAAAAATCAAAATGGAAAGAATAAAAAAAAGAAAAAAATACAAAATCCATTCCAAAGTCGAGAAAAAAAAAAGAAGTTAGATTCGCCGAAGATTCCTGCTCGATAAAATGGGTAAAAAAAAAAAAAAAAAAAAAAAAAGAGGAGGAAAGGGAGAAACCGGACAGAAGGAGGCAGAGAAGATAATGAGAGGTCTTCCCTTCCGGTAGCCGGAAGATGGCGGCGGCCGTAAAGGAAAGACCGCCGGAGACAAAACCGGAATCTTAATTTGGCCATAACTAATCGATGATTGGCAACTTTACAATCACAGTTGCCAAGAAACATTCATGATCGCAGACCGTCGTAGAGAGAGAGAGAGAGAGAGAGAGAGAGAGAGAGAGAGAGAGCACCACTTTGTGGTCGATTCGTTGGATAAATAAAAACAAAAAGTAACTAAAACATCCACAGTTATTTACCAATGCAACAGTTGAATCAAAGGTCGTGTTTATCTTTACCGCCATTACTACCAGCATTAATGTTATCAATTTCAGTAGTAGTAGTAGTAGTAGTAGTAGTAGTAGTAGTATTTATAATAGTAACAGTAATAATCATAGTAGTAGTAGTAGTAGTAGTAGTAGTAGTAGTAGTTATAAATTTTTAAAGGTGGATGTCCACCACATCTTTCGTAGCTGAGCATTTAAAGGCTGTTCCAAAATGGGACGTGAATTTACATTAAAATATATGAGGGGTCTGATATATAAAATAAGAATTTTACTTGTTTTGAATAGTTTCATGAAGAGTTTTGATTTTATGTTTACGCCAGGAGAGATAGGGGTGTCTGGAGTAGTAGTAGTAGTAGTAGTAGTAGTAGTAGTAAATAAGCAAGACCATATGTATTCAGACACCGCAAAGGCAAAATACAACCAGAGTGAGAGCATATCTTTAAAAATTACGAAAATTTGAAGATAATTAATTAATTTCCTCTTGGTCAACTCCCGACTCTCCCCGGCCTATGTGGTAACGTCCCTGACTGGTGATCGCCAGACTGGGGTTCGAGTCCCGCTCAAACTCGTTAGTTCCTTTGGTCGTTGCAACCTCATCCTTGTGAGCTAAGGATGGGGATTTGAGAGAGCCTATAGGACTATCTGCCGAGTCATCAGCAGCCATTGCATGGTCCTCCTTGGTCCTACCTTGGGTGGAGGGGACGCTAGGACGCTGATATGATGCCAGTCTCTAGGGCATTGTCCTGCTTGATAGGGTTATGTCACTGTCCCTTGCCTCTGCCATTCATGAGCGGCCTTTAAACATTTAAACACCTACTTCAAACTACAGGAGACCTAACTCATTCGTCCTAAACTCAAAAATTGCCCTTCAAACAAACTTCCCAAGAAGTATTGTATATTAAGATTTGTCAACACAATATCCCAGATTCATATACAAAATTCTTGAATGAATAACGCAAGAAACTAAACAAATTGTGCCTGAATGCAGCTAACATTATACTGAGTTGGTATTATAATAATAATAATAATAATAATAATAATAATAATAATAACAATAATAATAATAATTAGAAACAGCATTTACAATCAAGTAAAGTATACTCTAACAATTCCTAGCTCTCTCTCTCTCTCTCTCTCTCTCTCTCTCTCTCTCTCTCCAAGCTTAGAACAAATCAGTCCAGAGGTAACGGATACAAACTGGAATTTAAAAGATACAACAGCACTCAATGTGACAAATTTCTTTACATACAAAGCTGCAAATACTTGGAATAGACTTCGAGCAGATGTAGTAAACAGTAACACGGTAAACGAGTTCAAGAATAAATTAGAAAAGATCATAAGAACTAAATGCTTAAACTAAATCGTTCTACCAAAGAGCAAATAGCTCTCTCTCTCTCTCTCTCTCTCTCTCTCCTCTCTCTCGAAAATAAGTTAGACAAGAACAGAAGAACTCTCTAAATGCTTAAACTAAATCGTTCTACAAAAGAGCAAATAGCCCCCCCCCCCTCTCTCTCTCTCTCTCTCTCTCTCTCTCTCTCTCAAGAATAAGTTAGACAAGAACAGAAGAACTCTCTAAATGCTTAAACTAAATCGTTCTACCAAAGAGCAAATAGCTCTCTCTCTCTCTCTCTCTCTCTCTCTCTCTCTCTCTCAAGAATAAGTTAGACAAGATCAGAACAACTCTAAATGCTTAAAATAAATCGTTCTACCAAATAGCAAATAGCTCTCTCTCTCTCTCTCTCTCTCTCTCTCTCTCTCTCTCAAGAATAAGTTAGACAAGATCAGAACAACTCTAAATGCTTAAAATAAATCGTTCTACCAAAGAGCAAATAGCTCTCTCTCTCTCTCTCGCTCTCTCTCTCTCTCTCTCTCTCTCTCTCTCTCTCTCTCACGATAACCAGAGTAAAAAAACTGGCAAATTACACACCACCTTGGGAAATAAAACATCTCTTTCACCTCCACCATCAATGGAAATCCTCTCCTAGAGACATTTGACACCGAGATCATCCTGGTATCTATAAGTGTTAACACGTGGAACCGCCAACCCCAAACCCCAATTCATTGACGATATTGGCAGCACTGATTGACATGCAGACATCGATCAACATCTTGCAGTCAGGCATTTTTAAAATACAATCAACTCAGAGGTTCGCACAACTGGACGTCAACACTATTCCCAAATGCGAGAGGCCCCCATTCCAATATTGGGAATTACAGAACTAAAAAGCAAAATCATGTTCTTAAAATTGATTATTATATTTGAGTGTCCATGTGAATCTTGAGGCATCGGGTGTGAAAGAATTGGTGTTGGATTTCTCTGCGATCCATCTGTAAGTAGATCATCAGATCATTCCAACACTTAAAAAAAAAGTAATTTTGATCGGAAATTCTTCGTAAAAATATACGGTTCTCAGCCGTATTTCAGTAATACAGGCAACCGTAATTCTTTCCCTACATTATTATCTTTTACAGGTTGGTGACCATATCACTCCTTAACGTCAATATGCCCGATTTTAATAAGGTAAATGAGTGCCAAATTTATTCCAGGATTTCTAACTTTTTTTCCGCATATTTTTAACAATGAAGTTAATTAAATTAGTTGGGTAAATGAAAACGGGCAAACAAAAAATTAATCTAGTAGAAACAAAGTCATAGATTCTTTGACTCAAGACACCACCCAATACAGACCTACATTTAAGTTTCAGGGTGAGTTAAAATTGCAAAAACAAAGCCAAATATCGTAGATCCTTCCAATTGAATTTGTGGTAAAGGATAACAAACTGACTCCCATGAATGGTTAATTTACCCTAACGAAGAAAAAAAACATGTTAAATCGTAAGCCCTGCATGTCTATGGGATATTAAACAATAACACTCATTATAAAAAGAACAAGAATGATTCTGTCTGGATTTAATGAACTGTCAATACAAGGAAGACATTCTTCAATGAAATATTACCCTAAAGGCAACACTCTGTCATAATACTTAACTAAGAGCTCAGTAGAGCGCAAACCTCCGCCGCAGCAGCTTATTTCTCGACCTTTCTCTCGCCCTTGACCTATGATCATTGACCTTAACATGTTTTAATTGGCGTGGATTTTCATACACACAAATATGAAATAAGTTTGAAGTCTTTGTGACAACGATGTCCAAACTTGTGGCTGATTACGTGGATTGGACATTTTGCTTGATCGTGACCTTGACCTTTGACCTTGACCTTCCAAAATTTTATCATTTCCAGTTTTTCACATAACAGTTAATCCCTGAAACTTTCATTACTTCAGGATTACAATTGTAGCCAGGAAGCTGTTCACGAACACACAAACAGGGGGTAAAACATACCCTCCTTCCAACTTCGTTGGTGGAGGTAATTAGTATGATAATAAACATACCAAAAAGTAACAATATTCTTATTTGGTGATATTTTGATAAAGACTTGACTACTCTTGATTGGTACGCCGGATATCTTTTAAAAATGGCAATCCTTCCAGATGATTGTTACGAGAATATTGTTAGCTAGAAAAATGCGTTATACATAAGACCATTCTTGTGACCATACTATTCTAAATATATCAAAGGAAGTTTAAATTTATCTACCCTAAGAATCAAGAGTCACTGAGAGTTTATCGGCCCTGCCAAGTCAGATTAGCAGAAAGCATCTACCTTTGACATCTCATTTCAGTTTTACACTTTTTTCAAAATTTTGATATGTTGCTGTAAATTGTTTTTTGAACTAAAATTAATGCAGATAACTATAAATTTTAATTGCATTATTTTAGCGAATAATATTCACACCCTGACCTTCCCTGTTATCTATGGACGTGGTTGGTGATGTAGGTAGCTGTATGTCTATCTGATGATATTAGGAGCCATTGCCTGGTCTTTCCAGGTCATGATTTGGGTGAAGAGGAGGGTAGTCTGAGTGATAATCGTATGTATATATGGTCGATCTGTGGCTTTATTTGTGTCCTTTGCCTCTGCCGTTCATGAGCGATCTTTAATCCTGTTCACTTTAATTTTCCCTTTATTTTGCGGTATACAACGAAGAGAAAACAATCTTAAACTTGAGCTGTTTTATGAAAGTAAATAAACACCACGAACACTTTTTGGCCGAAACCTTACTTACAGTAAACCCAACAATAAAATGTAAATAAAAGGAAATTCTAATACGATCAAAGACAAGAAACCCAACAATAAAATGTAAATAAAAGGTTTTTTAACACGATCAAAGACAGTAAACCCAACAATAAAATGTAAATAAAACGAAATTTTAATACGATCAAAGACAGCAAACCCAACAATAAAATGTAAATAAAATTAAATTTTAAAACGATCAAAGCCAGTAAACCCAGCAATAAAATGTAAATAAAATGAAATTCTAATACGATCAAAGACAGTAAACCCAACAATAAAATGTATATAAAAGGTTTTTTAACACGATCAAAGAGAGTAAACTCAACAATAAAATGTAAATAAAAGGAAATTTTAATACGATCAAAGACAATAAACCCAGCAATAAAATGTAAATAAAAAGAAATTTTAATACTAAGAAAAATCAAAGATCACATTTACAGCAAAACCGCCTTGCAAGAATTTAGAGCGTTCACGCACAATTCCAACGCTCTTTCCTCCATAAAACGTTGTCCTCCCGAAATTTATGCTTCGCTTCTGGAAACGAAGCAGCATCGCGTTTTCAAACGCAATTCTAATATGATAACATACGCAGCTGAACCACGCAGCCCGTCATAACCAAATCCCACTAAAAGGAAAAAGAATATCCTATAAATTATGTTGTATAAGCAATTGCGCCAGAGAGGTGAACTCGATATATCCCGACGTGGTCGTCGTTTTTTGGAATTATTTGAGAAAAATCGGACAATATTCAACATTAGA
>NC_090750.1:86788954-86793954 GCF_036898095.1 Palaemon carinicauda
CTTTGCCTCTGCCGGTCATGAACCACCATTAAACCTGTTCACTTTAATTTTCCCTTTATTTTGCGGTATACAACGAAGAGAAAACAATCTTAAACTTGAGCTGTTTTATGAAAGTAAATAACACCACGAACACTTTTTGCCGAAACCATACTTAGAGTAAACCCAACAATAAAATGTAAATAAAAGGAAATTCTAATACGATCAAAGACAGGAAACCCAACAATAAAATGTAAATAAAAGGAAATTCTAATACGATCAAAGACAGGAACCCAACAATAAAATGTAAATAAAAGGTTTTTTTAACACGATCAAAGACAGTAAACCCAACAATAAAATGTATATAAAAGGTTTTTTAACACGATCAAAGACAGTAAACCCAACAATAAAATGTAAATAAAATGAAATTTTAATACGATCAAAGACAGTAAATCCAACAATAAAATGTAAATAAAATTAAATTTTAATATGATCAAAGACAGTAAACCCAAAAATAAAATGTAAATAAAATGAAATTTGAATGCGATCAAAGACAGTAAACCCAACAATAAAATGTAAATAAAAGGAAATTTGAATACGAACAAAGACAGTAAACCCAACAATAAAATGTAAATAAAAGGAAATTTTAATACGACTAAAGACAGTAAACCCAATGATAAAAAGTAAATAAAATGAAATTTTAATACGACTAAAAACAGTAAACCCAATGATAAAATGTAATAAAATGAAATTTTAATACGATTAAAGACAGTAAACCCAATGATAAAATGTAAATAACTTGAAATTTTAATACGATCAAAACCGTAAACCCAACAATAAAATGTAAATAAAAAGACATTTTAATATGAAGAAAAATCAAAGATCACATTTACAGCAAAACCGCCTTGCAAGAATTTCGAGCGTTCACGCACAATTCCAACGACCTCTCCCTCCATAAAACGTTGGTCCTCCCGAAATTTATGCCTCGCTTCTGGAAACGAAGCAGCATCGCGTTTTCAAACGCAATTCTAATATGATAACATACGCAGCTGAACCACGCAGCCCCGTCATAACCAAATCCCACTAAAAGGAAAAAGAATATCCTATAAATTATGTTGTATAAGCAATTGCGCCAGAGAGGTGACTCGATATATCCCGATGTGGTCGTCGTTTTTGGAATTATTTGAGAAAAATCGGACAATAATCAACATTAGAAATCGTTTTAAGCATTATACTATTAGGAAAAATTGTATAATATTAAAATTAGAAGTCGTTTCAACATTATATTAAGAAAAAATGGATAATATTCAACATTAGAAGTCATTTTTAAGCATTATATTATTAAGAAAAATTGGATAATATTCAAAATTATGTCATTTTAAGCATTATATTATCAAGAAAAATTGGATAATATTCAAAATTAGAAGTCGTTTCAACATTATATTAAGAAAAAATGGATAATATTCAACATTAGAAGTAATTTTTAGCATTATATTATTAAGAAAATTTGGTTAATACTCAAAAATTATGTCATGTCATTTTAAGCATTATATTATCAAGAAAAATTGGATAATATTCAAAATTATAAGTCGTTTTAAGCATTATATTATTCAGAAAAATTGGATAATATTAAAAATTATAAGTCGTTTTTAAGCATTATATTATTCAGAAAAATTGGATAATATTCAAAATTATGTCATTTTAAGCATTATATTATCAAGAAAAATTGGATAATATTCAAAACTATAAGTCGTTTTAAGCATTATATTATCAGAAAAATTGGATAATATTCAAAATTAAAAGTCGTCTTAAACATTATATTAAGAAAAATGGGACAATATTTAAAATTAGAAGTCGTTTTAAGTATCATATTATTATAAAAATAGTACAATGTTTAAATTAGAAGTCGTTTTAATCATTATATTATTAAGAAAAATTGGATAATATTCAAAATTAGAAGTCGTTCAAGCATTAGGCCTATATTATTAAGAAAAATTGAATAATATTCAAAATGATAAGTCGTTTTAAGCATTATATTATCAAGAAAAATTGGATAATATTCAAAATTATGTCATTTTAAGCATTATATTATCAAGAAAAATTAGGAGTCGTTTCAAGCATTATATTATTAAGAAAAATTGAATAATATTCAAATGATAAGTCGTTTTAAGCATTAATATTATTCAGAAAAATTGGATAATATTCAAAATTTATGTCATTTTAAGCATTATATTATCAAGAAAAAATTTTTAATATTCAAAATTATAAGTCGTTTAAGCATATATTTATCAAGAAAATATTTTTAATATTCAAAATTATAAGTCGTTTTAAGCATTATATTATTTAGAAAAATTGGATAATATTCAAAATTAAAAGTCGTCTTAAACATTATATTAAGAAACATAGAACAATATAGAAAATTAGAAGTCGTTTAAGTATCATATTAGAAAATTAGTACAATATTTAAAATTAGAAGTCGTTTTAAGCATTATATTATTAAGAAAAATTGGATAATATTCAAAATTAGAAGTCGTTTTAAGCATTATATTATTAAGAAAAATTGAATAATATTCAAAATGATAAGTCGTTTTAAGCATTATATTATCAAGAAAAATTGGATGAGATTCAAAATTAAAAGTCGTCTTAAACATTATATTAAGAAAAATAGGACAATATACAAAATTAGAAATCGTCTTAAACATTATATTATTAAGATAAATGGGACAATATTCAAAATTAAAGTCATTTTAAGTATTATATTATTAGAAAAAATAAGACAATATTAAAAAATAGAATGAAAATGCATCACGTGGTATGCTAATTAAAGATAAGAATGAGGCGTAAATAGCAGAAAGAGTATTGGAAAACAGGAAGACAGAGATGGCCAGTAACAAAAGGTTTCGAAACAATAACGGCATTTTTTTTCGTAAAAAAATGATAATTAATCTCTGCATACTTTCCTAATCAATCCAACTGGAATTGTGTGCAAACTAGCAATATTTATGAATACATCAACGACAGCAGGAGTAATACAATTGCAATAAATATTTCAGAGATAAGGCGCATACACACAAAAAATGTATTTATAATGTACTCAGAAATATACGTGTGTAAATAAACATACATATATATATATATATATATATATATATATATATATATATATATATATATATATATATATACATATATTTATGTATATAACCTACATATATACATATATATATACACATATATACAGTATATATATACATATATACATGTATACACACATATATATATATATGTGTGTGTGTATATATATATATATATATATATATATATATATATATATATATATATATATATATATATATACTTACTAAGCTATATCCTTAGTTGGGAAAGCAGGATGCTATAGGCCAAAGGGCTTCAACACGGAAAACAGCCGAGAGATAAAGATATATGGAAATGAACAAACTACGATAGAAGTAATTAATAATTAGAATAAAATATACATTAAAACCAAAGTGGCAACCATGCTGATAGCGTAGAGAAAACGGATAGAAACTATGTCCATAGAACTACCGTCTGAATCATTCAACAGCTTTCTACATTCCATACATCCCACCAAAGCTGTGGAATAATCGCCAGCATGACACATGGAGACCTAAATCGGTAACGTATGGACACATACTAGATCCCAAAATAGTTTTTGCGTGACAGAGAACTATTTCGATTTCTGGGAACAATCAGGCCCAGAAAGTTACCCGTCAATAAGAGCATTATTTACATTTGTTATTTATGGGTCAATTGAATAAATGGATGAGTCTGGTCGGAATTACTATACAGGTCTGCCATAGGAGTTCTCTACCCTTTGTTGAGCAGGAAAAAAAATATCGAATGTATATAAGAATACGATTAAAAGACGCGTTTTGCCACTAAATTCGCTGCAGAGATTCCGGGCGAAATAAGCCCCACCCCTGAGGACGTAATCCCAACATTAACAGCGGTCACATCACATCCCCTTAAAGTGATTATTAGTTAGAATTGTTTGAAATTTGTAGGGGAGACGACGTGATTGGCTATGACGTCCTCAGGGGGTGGGGAAATTCGTAGGGGAGACGACGTGATTGGCTATGACGTCATAAAGGGGTGGGACTTATTTCACCCGGAATCTTTGAGGCAACTATTATTATTACTATTATCATTATTATTATTATCATTATCATTATCATTATCATTATCATTATCATTATTATTATTATTACTTGCTAAGCTACAACCCTAGTTGGGAAAGCAGGATGCTATAAGCCCAGGGGCCCCAACAGGGAATATAGCCCAGTGAGGAAAGGAAAAGTAAAATGTCTTAAGAACAGTGACAATATTAAAAGAAATATTGCCTATATAAACTATGAAAACTTAAAAAAAAAAGATTAGGAGAAAAAAAGAACAAGACAGAATAGTGTACCCGAGTGTACCCTCAAGCAAGAAAACTCTAACCCAAGACAGTGGAAGACCATGGTACAGACGTTATGGCACTACCCAAGACCAGAGAACAGTGGTTTGATTTTGGAGTGTCCTTCTCCTAGAAGAGCTGCTTGCCATAGCTAAAGTCTCTCCTCTACCCTTGCCAAGAGGAAAGTAGCCACTGAACAATTGAAGTACAGTAGTTAACCCCTTGAGTGAAGAAGAATTGTTTGGTAATCTCAGTGTTGTCAGGTGTATGAGGACAGAGGAGAATCTGTAAAGAATAGGCCAGACTATTCGGTGTATGTGTAGGCAAGGGGAAAGTGAACCGTAACCAGAGAGGATTCAATGTAGTACTGTCTGGCTAGTCAAAAGACCCCATAACTCTCTCGCGGTAGTATCTCAACGGGTGGCTGGTGCCCTGGCCAACCTACTACCTGTTAATTTAATAGAAAGGCAGATGGATGAGAAATGATAAAAAAAAAATAGCACATTAAAAAAAGGAATGAGAGAGTAAGACCAATGCTGATCATTTTCTGAATAAGAAGAGGAGAAGAAATTATAAAAAAAAAAGA
>NC_090750.1:86801454-86803954 GCF_036898095.1 Palaemon carinicauda
CATAAATCGATACCGACATACGTTACCTGTGCGGCTAATTCTTGTTTATATCTGGCATATCATAGCCAATGACACGTATGTTACCTGCCTTGGAATCATGTCACCCCAATTTTGTTCTTTGCTATTTTCCCTGTCAGAGCCTTGGGGCTTAGTCCCTGTCGGAGCCCCGGGGCTTAGTCCCTGTCGGAGCCCCGGGGCTTAGTCCCTGTCGGAGCCCCTGGGCTTAGTCCCTGTCGGAGCCCTGGGGCCTAGTCCCTGTCGCCGCCCTGGGGCTTAGTCCCTGTCGGAGCCCTAAGGTTTATTCCCTGTCGGAGCCCTAAGGTTTATTCCCTGTTGGAGCCCTTGAGTTTCTAACGCCGTTTTCCAACTAGATTTATAGCTCGGTTAGTAATAACAATAAAACATCAAGGATGATTAAATATTATCAAATATCATTCCAGGCCATGGCATTAAGGCACCTCCAACTCCACCAGGTCAATGAGAGTCAGTGAGAGAATCACAAGGTATACCAAAAGAATTGTGACGACTCGCATGCATGACTGCAAAGCAGCGTTCGAGTTTAATTTAAGGGGATAGAATGTGTGAGTGCGTCGTGCAAGCAACGGTCGATGAGGGGGGAGGGCGGTGGGGGGGGGGGGGGGGATTGAGGGATGGTAGAGGGGGACGCTCAAGGTCGGGCGAAAAAAATATTATGGCAGGATAGTTTGCGAGATACGTAGCTGTAAACTTGGTGGAAATAGAAAATTGGGAAGGAAATGATGATATAAAGACATGTTTAAGGGATACGAGGAAAGGGATGACCTCTTCATTTCTGGTGGAAACTAGTAAAAAGCATAAATTCATCGGATATAGGTAAGAGAAATAGTCATATTTAAAATTCTACATTAAGTAAATATTTATGTATATTCAACGAATCAAATGCCAATGCAAAATTACAAAGACACACACACACATATGTGTGTGTATGTATGTATATTATATATATATATATATATATATATATATATATATATATATATATATATATATATATATATATATATAAATATATATAAAATATATATATATATAATATATATAATATAAATATATATATATATATATATATATATATATATATATATATATATATATATATATATGGAGAGAGAGAGAGAGAGAGAGAGAGAGAGAGAGAGAGAGAGAGAGAGAGAGAGAGAGAGAGAGAGAGAGAGAGACAAATCCCTTTTCCTAAAATGGTTGTTCCTATCCATTGAACACATTTCTACGTGAGAAAATTTGTTTTAAATTTTGGTCATCTCTCCAATTTACGTCTATCCCCCTTATTTTTTATTGGAAAATATACGAATAATGTTTATTATTATTATTATTACTATCCAAGCTACAACCCTAGTTGGAAAAGCAAGATGCTATAAGCCCAGGGGCTCCAACAGGGAAAAATAGCCCAGTGAGGAAAGGAAATAAGGAAATAAATAAATGAAGAGAACAAATTAACAATAAATCATTCTAAAAACAGTAACAACGTCAAAACAGACATGTCATATATAAACTATTAACAGCATTAAAAACAAATATGTCATAAATAAACTATAAAAAGACTCATGTCCGCCTGGTCAACAAAAAAGCATTTGCTCCAACTTTGAACTTTTGAAGTTCTACTGATTCAACCACCCGATTAGGAAGATCATTCCACAACTTGGTAACAGCTGGAATAAAACTTCTAGAGTACTGCGTAGTATTGAGTCTCGTGATGGAGAAGGCCTGGCTATTAGAATTAACTGCCTGCCTAGTATTACGAACAGGATAGAATTGTCCAGGGAGATCTGAATGTAAAGGATGGTCAGAGTTATGAAAAATCTTATGCAACATGCATAATGAACTAATTGAACGACGGTGCCAGAGATTAATATCTAGATCAGGAATAAGAAATTTAATAGACCGTAGGTTTCTGTCCAACAAATTAAGATGAGAATCAGCAGCTGAAGACCAAACAGGAGAACAATACTCAAAACAAGGTAGAATGAAAGAATTAAAACACTTCTTCAGAATAGATTGATCACCGAAAATCTTGAAAGACTTTCTCAATAAGCCTATTTTTTGTGCAGTTGAAGAAGACACAGACCTTATATGTTTCTCAAAAGTAAATTTACTGTCGAGAATCACACCTAAAATTTTGAAAGAGTCATACATATTTAAAGAAACATTATCAATACTGAGATCCGGATGTTGAGGAGCCACCGTCCTTGACCTACTTACAATCATACTTTGAGTTTTGTTAGGATTCAACTTCATACCCCATAATTTGCACCATGCACTAATTCTAGCTAAATCTCTATTAAGGGATTCACCAACCCTAGATCTACATTCAGGGGATGGAATTGATGCAAAGAGAGTAGCATCATCTGCATATGCAACAAGCTTGTTTTCTAGGCCAAACCACATGTCATGTGTATATAGTATGAAAAGTAATGGGCCAAGAACACTACCCTGTGGAACACCG
>NC_090750.1:86813954-86861454 GCF_036898095.1 Palaemon carinicauda
AATGTTTCACTACTCTGTGAGGAAAATTGTGGCCAGGAAGTTGTTCACACAAAATACAGACAAACGGGCAAACAGGGGCGAAACCATAACCTCCTCCCAACTTAGTTGGGGGAGATGAAAATAAGATAATTAGTTTCTTAGGCCCAAAAAAGGGTCATTCTCTTGCAATATACTAGTACAAGAGCTTTCAAAATGGCCGTCAAGCCTTTCCTAGAAAGGACCTAGATAATAGGTTTCATGTACCGATGAGCATTAAGATGTACCCGAAATCCATTTCCGACCCCATCTGAGATATTTCCGTGTAATCTCCGACACCTACCGGAGGACCTTGAAAGGCAAGCGCTAGACACGTACCTCTGTTTGGACCTTATCTACATCAGTTGTTGGGGAATCAATCTCATAACAATCACATCAGTGCAACATAAAACCATTCAACCAGATGCCATTGGAGGACTTAAACTATTTACATACACTCAGACCATCTAAAAGATCATTTAAAAATATTTTTTTCTTGAACCAGAGTAAACTTTACCCAAATTAAATGACACGATTTCATAAAATGTAACAAATACACAAATACAAAACCATTGTATTAAATGAGAGACAGGGGATAATGTAACAAATATACAAATACAAAACCGTTGTATTAAATGAGAGACAGGGGACAATGTAACTATACAAATACAAAACCACTGTATTAAAGGAGACCGGGGACACTGTAACAAATATAATACAAAACCATTGTATTAAATGTGAGACAGGGGACAATGTTACAAATATACAAATACAAAACCATTGTATTAAATGTGAGACAGGGGACAAATAGATCAATTAAATCGAACCTGTTAAGAAAAAAATATCTTGATCAAGATTTTACATGGAATGATTTTCTCAGGGAAACACGAAGATATATTTCAGCTCAAACAATACTGCCAATAAAAATGGATTCGTCCTTTAAGAGACGTAATAAAAACATTCCTCGCAACTGAAAACAAAATAAGATTTTGAATAAAAAAGTGCATAAAGTTTAGACACTCGTAAAATACAAACACAAAATTGATATTCACGTGTTTCAAATGTGCTTATGTGTATGTTCCAACTGCGTTTGTGTGTATGTTCCAACTGTTTGTGCGTATATTCCAAAAGTGATTGTGCCTATGTTCCAAAAGTGTTTGTGCCTATGTTCCAACTGTGTTTGTGCCTATGTTTCAATTACGTTTGTGCTTATGTTCCAATTGTGTTTGTCCCTATGTTCCAACTGTGTTTGTGCCTATGTTCCAACTGCGTTTGTGCCTATGTTCCAACTGTGTCCGCCTATGTTCCCACTGTGTTTGTGCCTATGTTTCAATTGCGCTTGTGCTTATGTTCCAATTGTGTTTGTGCTTATGTTCCAACTATGTTTGTGCGTATGTTCCAACTGTGTTTGTGTTTATCATAAACGCTCGGACTGGGATTTGTCACTATCGCCAAATCATATCTAAATAATAAATTAGAATAAATATAGCATTACCATCAACAACAAATCTTCATTTGAAAGCAATAACAAAAAAATTCATTGTAGTCGTGAATCAACTACCTAATGGGGGGGAAAATCTACCACTCGGCTGTTCCTCGGCAAGGCTTTTACTGAAAAAGGACACTCATACGGGTCGTGTAACCTCGTCTTTTTTTCAGTACAGCACAATTACTTCCACAACATTTAGACACTTCGTCCATAATCATAGTATAATACTATAAAGTATAGGGGCCCTCTCTCTCTCTCTCTCTCTCTCTCTCTCTCTCTCTCTCTCTCTCTCTCTCTCTCTCTCTCTCTCTCTCTCTCTCTCTCTCTCTCTCTCTCTCTCTCGTGAAAGAATATTTTATAATGGATTGATAAACTGTGAATTGAACCCCATCTATGCAGATGCACAGACTGGTTGTATATGAGAGAGAGAGGAGAGAGAGAGAGAGAGGAGAGAGAGAGAGGAGAGAGAGAGAGAGAGAGAGAGAGAGAGAGAGATTTATTACTTTGTATTAGACAAAAGTTTGTCCTCCATGAATCTTACTTATTCAAAGGACACCAAAATATGGAAGCAATAAAGACAAGCGTCAAGCCTTAAAATACAACTTGGAAAGTCCTAAATTGAAAAAAAAAAGTATGTACGTGCGAAAAGAGAGACATAAACAAACAATCAAAAGTAAAAAAAACACAATAAAGAGAACAGGGGAAAATGGAACGGAAGGAAAAAAATAGCTCGGAAGAAATATCACGAGAGGACGGAATGAGAAACGGTGTCAATATATTCCGGAAGAGCGGTTGTCGATGTTTTGCCACCCCCCCCCCCCCCCCCCAACACCCCCGGGCCAATATCGATATTTTTTCGGATGGAAAGCTTACGACAAACGGAATGGCGACTAGCCATCGGGTTTCCTCTCGCTTGAAGCTATGGCCTTTCATGAAATTTTGAATACGGTTAATCAAGTTTTCCATCGAAACTGCGTTAACAGCAAAAATACGAATGCAAGTTTTACTATAATCATTGCTTGAACTGTACAATAGGAATGACCTTCCATGAAAGTTTGTTTAAGATTAATCAAGTTTTCCCTCAAAACTGCGTTAGGAGCAAAAATACAAAAGCGTTTTACTATAACCATTACTTGATAAACTGTATACTGACAATAACAGAAGCGACGGAAATAAAACCTGATAAGCTAGTAGAAGTAGTTTTGTCAAATTTATTGTTTATTCCAGTCTCCAAATTTGCCGAAAAGCACTACAGTACCATCATGAATGCAAAGCTTACGCAAGTTTAATGAAATGTTTAGGCTTGTTATATATACTACGATGGAATATTCTCTCTCTCTCTCTCTCTCTCTCTCTCTCTCTCTCTCTCTCTCTCTCTCTCTCTCTCTCTCTCTCTCTCTCTCTCTCTCATAGTTGTGTCAATTTATTGTATTAAATGTGTGTATATATATATATATATATATATATATATATATATATATATATATATATATATATATATATATATATATATATATATATATATATATATATATATATATATATATATATATATATATATATATGTGTGTATATATACATGTATGTGTATATACATATGTATATATATGTATGTGTATATATATATATATGTATATATATGTATGTGTATATATATATGTATACATATGTATGTGTATATATATATGTATACATATGTTTGTGTATATATATATGTATATATATGTATGTGCGCATATATATATATATATATATATATATATATATATATATATATATATATATATATATATATATATATATATATATATATATATACATATATATATATATATATATATATATATATATATATATATATATATATCAGTTTTAAGTAAAACACCAAGGATAACCGACTCCCCATACATTGAACAGAAAACTTTCTTCACCCCAGCTAGATAAAGTCGTAAAAAACATTAAGAGTATCGTATTATGTCCAACAAGACTCAAGATAAAAAAGAGGCAGCGAAATGCTTAAGAATTGTGAGCAGCCATCGCGAGAGGGCGAGATGTTTGACGAAGAGGAAGGAAAACAGAGGAAGACTGGTTGATCAAACAAGGGGGTTTCACGAAGCATAAGAGGACGCTTCGAGTGTAATTGTATGGCAGAAGAGAAGGGGAGAGAGAGAGAGAGAGAGAGAGAGAGAGAGAGAGAGAGAGAGAGAGAGAGAGAGAGAGAGAGAGAGACCAATTCGCTACGAGAGAAGATAAGAGGTCTCAAGGGAGTGTGGGAGATACGTAACTCGTGTTGGCAGTTGTAAATGTATGCAAATAGATTTTGAAAAATGAAATGGTGATGGAAATATGGACTTTTTAGACAAGTGGCCACTGTGGGTGTTCGTTGAATAGTGGAATTGATTATTGGATATTCTGTAAAAAAGTAATAAAGTAAAAATTTGGAACAATGCTAGTAACAAATGGGATTGCCAATAAGGTGTACTCAGTTGTAGATCTTTCAAGTATATTTGAGGGAAACTTGGATCTTAAAAAAATGTGCTGTATGTTTGAAGAAAATGACAGTTGAAAAATGAATACCGAAAAGAAGACTGAACTGCTACCAAAATACAAATTTACCTATACCTGAGTATGTTAGTGTGAAAGAACCAGGAATCATTTATCACATGGATGCTATGAACCAATCAGAAAACTTGCAAAACTTTGAAAATTTTCCATTGGTAATATAAGTTCAAAATAAAAAAAAAATTTAGATGGAAATTAGATTTTTGCTTTAATTTTAGTTTTTCTTTTAACCCAAATGTGACAAAACACCAGAAATATTGGATGAGTGAGACCGAAAATATAAAGTAGTATAGTATAGCTATAGCAAAGTATAATGAATTCCATAATTGTTCTATTTCATTGCAAAACTGAAGCTGACAGAGACCTTGTAGATTCCTGTAGTATCTTTTAAGTTTCAAATAATTTGAGCTGACAATCCTATGAATACAAATGAGAGGCACAGCATAGACTAGGCTAAGAAATGAAAAGTTCCGACTGAAGGAAAACGAAATGAAATAAAAAAGAAAAAAAGAAAAAAAAAACAGCATACAAGACGAGTATTGGAAAAAAAATATAATTATGAAAATGAAATATGGTTCGCCGCGGTGAAAGAAAAAAATGGGGGAAATAATCCAATTAAAATAAGTTACAGATTATATGAATACGGCCAGACTAGAAATGATTAAAGAGCAAGGCAATATAACCTTGCTTATGAAGGGTGGTTGTTGGCCATAAAGTAAGATAAACGAGACTAGCAGGGGTTCAGGTTTCGGAGAAAACCCCAGACAAAAAGAGATGGATATTAAATAAATTCTATATTGGATTGTTGTGGTCTATGTGGTAACATCCCTGACCGGTGATTGCCAGACTGGGGTTCGAGTCCCGCTCAAACTCTTGTTAGTTTCTCTAGTGTCTGCAACCTCACCATCCGTCTGAGCTATAGATCTATTTGCTGAGTCATTAACAGCCATTGCATTGCCCTCCTTGGTCCTAGCTTGGGTGGAAAAGGGGCTCGGGCACTGATCATATGTAAATATGGTCAGTCTCTAGGGCTTTGTCCTGCTTGATAGGGCAACGTCACTGTCCGTTGACTCTGCCATTAATAAGTTGCCTTTAAACATTTAATCATGGCAATTTCAGATTTATGTGTGATCTAGAGTCCACATTGTATATACCTTCCTAATCGGGTAGTTGAATCAGTAGAACTTCAAAAGTTCAGAGTTGAGGCAAATGCTTTTTTGTTGACCAGGCGGACATGAGTCTTTTTATAGTTTATATATGACATATTTGTTTTTGACGTTGTTAATAGTTTATATATGACATATGTGTTTTGACGTTGTTGCCTTTTTTAGAATGATTTATTGTTAATTTGTTCTCTTCATTTATTTATCTCCTTATTTCTTTTCCTCACTGGGGTATTTTTCCCTATTGGGCCCCTGGGCTTATAGCATCTTGCTTTTCCAACTAGGGTTGTAGCTTGGATAGTAGTAATAATAATAATAATAATAATAATAATAATGATAATAATACCGCACGTGTTTCATACACTTATACAATGTAATGTTATTGCTTTTTTTTTATTTCTTGCAATCTCCTGCACTGATGATAGAAAAGCCTATTTAAATTTGCCATTGCATGTTTCAGATTTTTTTTCAGTTTTATTCGACATAGATACTCTTAACTGTTTGTATATAAGCATCGTTGTCTGTCGAATGAACTTCACTTGCATTCACCGCGCCTCTCTGTTAGTAACTAACAGCCACCTCGCATAACATAAAACAAAGTTTTGTCCCGTGAACAAGAAAATTATATGACCTACTATCAAAATGTTATTCTGGGCATTACTATCTTAAGAAACTGATGACACGTGAATTTTCCCAAAATAGCTGCAAATGAACCTTTGGTAGGAGGATACGTATGTACTTTCGATAAATGGAATTTGGGGGATACAGCCTGGAGCTTGGGCAAAGAAGCCAATTACCCAGAAGTTTACAGTGCAAAGGAATATGTTGAATATTAAGAGGGAAGAAAGGAAATAAGAAAGGATGTAAATTAAAAGGCTAAATGGTTCATGCAGGTAGGAGAAGAAGGTACGCTCGGAAAGACCTTTTAGTAATGGTTGTGGTGACCTATTGGAAACCTCCCTGTCAAATGATCTGCTGGACTGGGATTCGATACCCGTCAAGCTCTGTAGTTTCTTGTAGAGTCTGCAACCTCACCATCCTTGTGAGTAAGGACAGAGGAGCTTATATAGTATGTCTACCTGCTAAGGCATCAGCAGTCATTGCATGGCCCTCCCTGGTCCTAGCTTGGGTGGAGAGAGGTTTTGGGCGCTGATCCTATGGATATATGGTCAGTCTCTAGGACACTGTACTGCTAGCTAGGGCATTGTCACTGTCCCTAGCCTCTGCCATTTGTGAGTGGCCTTTAAACCCTAAAACCTACTTAGTTTAGTTCTTGACTCAACAATTAGGGAACACACAGAATTGCAAATAATTTTCAGACTCTTTCAAGAGAAATGGGAGATGAGAAATTTTTTTTCACATAATAAAGACTATAATATTGCCCACAATCATAAATCAATTGGTAACGCAACCAAAGAATAAAATCTATTTTTTTCTGAACAGAGAAAAAAAGTATTTGACAAAATCAAAATGAAAATCCCGGAAATTTTTCCCTCGGTGTCTGGAATCTGAATTCAGAATTGTTGCGAAGACGAAAAACAAGAGAAAGGGGGCGAATTTGCTTATCAGTTTCTCTGATGTCGACACCCACAGTTCTGAAACTTTCGGGAGGGAAACCCCCCCCCCCCCCCCCCCCCAAGGACCCACTAGTCAAAGTGGGTCTGAACCCACCCACCCCCTTGCCGGAAAACATGGCTGGCACTATTTCTCCAAAAGGATTGCATAAATAATTACGACGACGAGCGAATGACAAACAGGATTTACATACACAATTTGACGTATACGCGATTAAGAGCACTCGCATGAAAATACGGAGGTACGTATTTCTATCCATTGTACATATAAATAATTGTGTTTTCTGTTGTTTAGCATTTATATTTGAGAGTCTGGACACGTTTAAATCCATATTTAGCATTACAACCTTTGCATTCATAAATAAATTATCATTGTATCTGAATCAAATTTATATTACAGCTAACCTAGTTGAATTCAAATGTAGCAAAATTTTTCAGCAATTTTAAATCAGAATGATTGCCAGCTCAGATTGCCAGCTCAGTGTAAAGGTGAATATTCTTTCCAAATTGACCAGAACATAAATTATCGGTTCTTCATTACTATCATTATTACTTTCTAAGCTATAATTCTAGTTGGAAAAGCAGGATGCTATAAGCCCAGAGCTCTAACAGGGAAAATAGCCCAGTGAGAAAAGGAAACAAGGAAAAATAAAATATTCTATATAAACTGTAAACTTTAAGAAAACAAGAGGAAGAGAAAAGAGATAGAATAGTTTGCCCGAGTGTACCCTCAAGCAAGAGAACTCTAACCCAAGACAGTGGAAGACCATGGTACAGAGGCTATGGCACTACCCAAGACTTGAGAACAATGATTTGATTTTGGAGTGTCCTTCTCCTAGAAGAGCTGCTTATCATAGCTAAAGAGTCTTCTATCCTTACCTAGAAGAAAGTGGCCACTGAATAATGATAGTGCAGTAACCCCTTTGGTGAAGAAGAATTGTTTGGTAATCTCAGTGCTGCCAGGTGTATGTCAGAGGAGAATATGTAAAGAATAAGCCAGACTATTCGGTGTATGTTTAGGCAAATGGGAAAATGAACCGTAACCAGAGAGAAGAATCTAATGTTTATGTCCATGCAATATTTAAGTTAAGCTTTCCTCAACAAATATGTATTTCAGTGAAAAATTACAGAATCAATTCCTCCCGAACAAGAAAAAAAAAAGGTTGCAAAGACAGTCACACAGACATAAAAAACAAAGACAATTACATCTCGCGTCCCAAGATAAAAGTTTTAGGCTCGTCTCCTCGCAACTTGAATCGAGGCAGCAACACAATAACCTTCAACTTTTCGAGGAGAAATCATTTTCGGGTTCGAGTCACGTGCGGGACGTGCCTCTCAAGAGATATTTTTAGCCTAAATATGAAGTGGGGAGACTCACACAACGAAGTAATTAATGCACTTGGAAATGGTTAAAAGGTGTTGCGAGAAGAAATTCTGATTCGCCGTTGGCCAAACAATATATAGTAGGTAAGAAATGCATTCCCAATATGATGATGATAAATTGTGATTATGATATTGATAATGACGGCAAAGGTGGGAAGAAAGGTGGCGATAATGAATATTTTTTCATTATATTTTAAGACGAACATCTGCCAGCTTTTAGGCATAATCAATAATTGTACAATTGAAACTAGCTACAGTCAAGAACAACCAAACAATAGAAAATTACGTTCTCAGCCTCAGGATATATAGTCAAATCAATATTGCTTAAGTATTTCCCAGCTCTCCTTCACTGTTGTGTGTGTGTGTTCGCGTGTTTGGTTACCATTTTACAATCAAGTAAAGACTCGCACTAGATTTTTCTAGAAACATTCATTTCTGGACCAATTGTATTCCCCCCAAAATAGCATCGACTAGAGGGGCACTCGGTAGATCGCAGACCTCCGCCACGACTGCTTATTTCTCGACCTTTCGCTCTGCTTTGACCTTAACATGAATTAATTAGCGTGGGTTTTCATACATTCAAATGTGAACCAAGTTTGAAGTTTCTGTGGCAATGATGCCCAAACTTATGACTGATTAATTGAATTGGACATTTTGCTTGATCGTGACCTTGACCTTTGACCTTGATCTTCCAAAATTTAATAATTTCCAACTTTTTTTACGTAACAGTTAATCCATGCAAGTTTAGTTACTCTACAATCAAAATTGTGGCCAGGAAGGTGTTCACTAACAAACACAAACACTCAAACAGGGGGTAAAACATAACCTCCTTCCAACTTCGTTGACGGAGGTAAAGTCAATACGTTTATCAACACGAATCTTCGTCTGAATCAACAGAGTTGTCGTTATAATTTTTTTCTCTATCGAAAATACTTAAAAAACGTATTACACCACCCGAGATCCCAAAATATTTCACACCGGAAAGAATCAATGATTAAATTTATAACATAAACCACAAAAGCCTTTTCAGACCGTCTACCCCCCTTAAATCTTTTCAAAATTCTAGCGCGTTTTGCATAATCACGCCATAAACACACCCTCCCCTCCCCCTACCCCCTTGCCAGATTACAAAGTTTTCTCCCCACATCCGGTTCAAGGGGAAGTATCTATAAGGTGAAAATAATAACATTCCACAGCCTTTCATAGGATAGAAAACCGAGAAATTCCTCACCGTTATGAAATTAGTCCTCTTGTAACAAGTAGCTTGCCTTATAGAGGTCGAAATCACAACTGAACGGTAAACCGGGTTGGTGTTGGTGATGGAGTAAACACAAGGTGCTCGTTGTCAAGAACACCTTGGCATGTACTGTACAGTATATACTAATGCCTGTACGCACAGGGAAATGCTTCCTCACGCAAACCCTTTATAACATGACGTGTTAAAATTGGTACTAGTTCACACTAATTTTATACACTTCTCGTTCGATCTCAATTTGTCCCGAAATTACAGTATTTAATTCATTCTATTTTTGTTTGCTTAAATTTAAGCTATATTTTGATTCACATTAAAGCCATATATACTTGGTTAAAGAAACAGAAATTTAAATAATATTGGTATTCTTAAAATACTTTGGTTAAAGAAACAGAAATTTAAATAATATTGGTATTCTTAAAATACTTTGGTTAAAGAAACAGAAATTTAAATAATATTGGTATTCTTAAAATATTTTATTCTAATTGTTAATTATTTCTCTTGTAGTTTATTTACTTCCTTGTTTTCTTTCCTCACTGGGCTATTTTCCCTGTTGGAGCCCTTGGGCTTAAAACATCCTGCTTTTCCAACTACGGTTCTAACTTAACAAGTAATAATAATAATAATAATAATAATAAAGAAAACTGTAATAACAGTCACTACAGTAGTACAAAAATACTGAAAAGGTCAGTCAACTGGTCCACATCAAACAAATTATAAGAAAATATCGAATTGTAGCCAACAAAGGTAAACTTTAATTTCTTTATTCAATTTCAGTTCAAGTAATGAGCAATATATATATTTCATTATCAATACTCAAATATATCCGTTATCAAGCTTCAGAGCCATAATCCCTATTTTGAGACATTTTCAAAACCTAATGCATTTTGCGGTTTTCAGCATTAGATTTGGAAAATTATTTGATTTACATTTTGAAATGGGTTGTTTTACATTTTCCCTATTCATAAACTACAAAACCTGCACCAATGACATTCAATAAACACAAACGCATTAGATGCATCAGTAGGCCTATTGATTTCATTATTAGAGGTCTCTTAGACGTATAATAGTGTTTCATCATTCAGTATATTACAAAAGGATAACTTACATGAACTAAAAGGCTATGATTGCACCACATTGTGTAGGACAAGATTGCTGTTTTCATTACACCATATTAAGAAAAATATAATGGATCCATGACGCTAACAATGAGAAAGTTGTTCGCACGATATGTTGCTTCTCGAAAGAATTGCGTAAAGTTTGGTTGGTGAAAACATTAGACATTATAATAATTATAATCATTATTTCTATGATCATTATTGTTGCTGTTGTTGTTGTTGAAGGAATCAAACATTTTAATGGGAAGGTGTATACATCAACAAACAATTCGTAAATTTAATCAGATTTATTAGAGAATCAGATCTTGAAACGTCGACACTCAACATACGTACACGAGAGAGAGAGAGAGAGAGAGAGAGAGAGAGAGAGAGAGACCTCCTGGCCTTGTGTAATGCTGTCAGTTTTCACCGGCCTTCCAAAATGGTACACTGACATTTTAAAGGCTATATGATTCCAACAACTTATAACAAAAAGAAATGGACATGGTCAGGTTATATAATGAGAAGGACAAGAAGAATAACAAAATTGGTCCCTAGAAATTGCAAACGAAACAGGGGAAGCAAGAGATGAAAATGAATTGACGAACTAAGAAAATTTGCGGGTATATACTGACGTAGAAACACCATAAACAGACTCGTGAGGAAGAACACATCTGAGGCCTTTGTCCAGCCATGAACTAAGCACGGCTGATGATAGTTTAAGAACACGATCAAAGTAGGCCTATCCTTTCAACATAATTCGAAGCCAATAAACATTAATGGTGTATGGCAAATTCGTATAAGCCATATCATTGTTACCTATATGATAATATTCATATTTCATCAACATTACTTAAATCACTTCTAATTATTATAAACATTCTAAATATCTTCATATACGACAGTTTTCCATTCACTCATTCACTGCTATATTCACTGCTATGTTCATAGACCCAATTTGATTTCTTACCGTTATAAAAAGATAATCTACAAATTATCTTTTTAAACTAGGCCTATGCTCGTCATCAGAGTCTCTCGTTTAAACCATTCTTTTTTTACCACCTATTATTAAATTTCTGAATAACTGCTTACCCTAAAATAAATGAGAATCGTCTGAGATCCTTCGACATAAACATTAAGATGCCATGAACCAAATATTGTTGAGAAATGTCGAAAAGAAAACGTTGCATTTTCTATAGCATAATAAAAATACGTAGAAGTCGTTAGAGCCCCGTTTTTTATAAAATTTAATGTTTTAAATTGAAAACTGAAAATTTGCTACGTTGTATTCCATGGAGTGGAAACTTCACGCATTTCTTTTAAATAAAAGTTTCCAAATAACTTTTTTGATTAAGCAGAGATGCAGTCAAACTTCTTAATTGCTGCATGGTAACTTAGCCAGGTAAACTCGACTGTAATTTCAAAAGTTACTTTACAACAGAATTATAAAGGAAAAACTGGTGGGAAAAATGCACTTCCTGACCAAATTCTTTTAAGCAAAACAAAGTCACTGGTGAAGTTGTAGTTCCGAAATTGAATTGAGAAAAGGGTGCATACGTCATCATCATGAAAATGTTAATAAAAAAATACTAAAATGGAGTGGTAAGAACACTAACTTGGAGGAAACACTGAACAGTGCTAAATAGACATGGCAACAGTAAGTCTACGCATGGACACATACTTGTAACGGTTATAAAAATGGTAACGGATAATAGTTCCGCATGCCAAAACAAAAACATAAAATGGGAAAGAATAACAGGTCAACTATAACAACCCTTCGGTCTTGTTGGTTCACAAAATTGCTTGCATTAAATGGACTCAAGTGGAAGGACATGTCTGAGGCCTTTGTTTTACAGTGAATTGGTAACGGCTGATGACTTGAGGCCTTTTTTTTATTTTGCAGTGGACAAGTAACGGCTAATGTCTGATGCCTTGGTTCTGCAGTGGAATAGTAACGGCTGATGATGATGAAAAGTTTACAGTTGTAAAAACAAAAAAAAATAAGCTGAATATAACAGACCAAAAACAGAAAAACGAGAGGTCTAACGGGCGAAAAGGGTAGTCAGTTTTCCTACAATGACCTAGGTAAAATATGAAAGAATCCAGTAACTACCATATGAGATTGATTAATGACAATCTCAACAACAAAGCAGATTTACCTCGCTCTATTGAAATTAATATAATTTAACGGGTGTGTACAGTCCATTTCTTTTAGCGAGTCATATTTGCACGGACTCGCAACGGTGCCCTTTTAGCTCGGAAAAGTTTCCTGGTCGCTGATTGGTTAGAATTATCTTGTCCAACCAATCAGCGATCAGGAAACTTTTCCGAGCTAAAAGGGCACCGCTGCGAGTCGGTGCAAATATGACTCGCTAAAAGAAATGGACTATAGATCTAGGGCATAGGGGTTTTATGGGTTTAAAAGCCAACCATGAATGGCAGAGGCATGGGGCAGTGTCACTGCCCTAGAGACTGACCATATATGATCATCATCCCAAGTAAAGACCAGGACGGGCCAGGCAATGGCTGCTGATAACTCAGTAGGTAGATATAAAGGCTCAATAAACCTTACCCACATCCTTAACTCACAAGGATGATGAGATTGCAGAAACCACAAGAAACTATCAAGCTTGAGATTAACTCGAACCCCAGTCCGGCAGATCATCAGTCAGGGACGTTTCCAATAGGCCATCACTAAATTTAAAATAACGCTGAACTTACTAGCTAAAATATATCTAGACGGATCGAAAAGTCCAGCGTTGGCATAAAAAAAAACGAGAAAAACTTACCCATTATAAAAAGGTGAATCCAATATCGCATCAGTAGCGATAATTATTAATCTGAACGCTTGTGTAGCCGTGGTGTAGCCTACTTAGACTAAAATCTCGCAGAGAAAAAAATTGATCCAAATCTCACATCCCCAGCGAATGTAAATTTTGCTTAATAAAATAGATCATCTCTTTGGTTTACGGTTTACGACTACTGGGTTACTAACAAAATTCCTAGTTTTAAAATGAGGCAGCTATAAAACCATAATGAATTATAGTTCATTGTTAGTCTCTGACAAGAAAGGGCGATTATCTTTTAAACTTGTAGCACAACATGGTAAATTTTCATCAACCTCTTAAGCTAGTGACAGGATGATAACCATAGCCTAAAATCATAATGCACGCACGAACAGTCTAGCTATATTTCTTATATAATTCAGGATATGTTTCGATTGGGGTAAATATCATTCCAATATACCAAAACATACATGTTGGTAGCAATTTAAAGAATCATCAGATACACGTACTAAAATAGTATTGGACAAAGCTTAGAGAATTCTATATGCCTTGGTAACAGGTCAAAGAAGCTTGGAGTAACCCAAGCTAAAGATTTTTCGTTTTATTATAGTTACGGACAGGGAAAACTTTCCTATTAAAAACTAACTTTATCCAATGGAAAAACGCCCATTTCCTTCGAAAATGACACATTTTGCTGCAAATAATTACTGAATTTTCATTATTAGCTTTTAGCAACTTTCATCCTAAATTTTATAATCATTACGATAGGTCATGTCAAAGCATGGGAAAACTACATATGAAGTTTATAAATAAGCTTTGAGTAACCTAAGCTAAATGCATATTTTTTTTTATTGCATGCACATTATTTAAACACGATTTTTCGTTTTATTATAGTTACGGACAGTGAAGACTTTCCTAGTAAAAACCTACTTTTTCCTATAGAAAAGCATCCGTTTCCTTCGAAAATGACATTTATTTTTGTAGGAAATAAATACCGATTTTCCATTAGCTTTTAGCCAACTTTCATTCCAAATATACAAACATTACGAAAAGTCATGTCAAAGTATGGAAAAACTGCCTATGGATAATTTATATGGATAACATATGCCCGAAAATGCCTCGTTGAAGCATTACAATCTGCAAACAACATTGTGTGCAACTCACCTTATAGGCCTAAGCACCAAAAATCCAAATGTTCAGTCCACTGCTTCTTGAACTCGTATGCTTGCATGCAGTCGGCATCTTCAGCTAAATGATAAGCACAGTTAAAGTCACAATTCTGCCAAATTCAATATTGTCCAGAAGCCCAAATTCTGCCTAACTCAAGACAGTCCTGTAGGTCAGGCGAAGTAAAATCCTACATCCAAGTGATATGGGGAGCAGTGTTTTCCCAGTTGTATGGTGCTGTAGAAAAACTATGGACACCAGCGCCCTACTTTTACAAAACTTACAATACATTTGATCAATTGTATGCACTGTATTCCTGTATTCGATGGAAGAGCAATGAAATTAAAAGTAAAACGAACACCTTGACGTTTGAGTGATGCGGCGTGAACCAAGGACGATAACCTACTACTGTACAGTGTTGCCAGATGGTTTAGTCTAAAAATCCCCATTTCCACAAATATATTTTCTTCTGATGATGTAGGCTTTCCTAATATAGAGATTACTCACTATACTTTATATGAGTGTAAGTAAACTGATTGCAACAATATAAAGATTTACTCATCATTGTTTCTTCTTCATAGAAATTTGTACAGATTATCCCCATCAGACATCCAAAAATCCCCAAATCTAGGAATAAATTCTCATATCTGGCAACACTGAATTTTCCTTTTCAGAATGCTTCATGCATCATTAAGGGAAAGCAATGTTATCATTTTGACACAAGCATAATTACGCCATTATGTTTGTTTAAACATTGATTTGTTAAGTAGTTACCTTAATAATAATAATAATAATAATAATAATAATAATAATAAGGATAGGAAAGTGGGGAAAATGGGAAAAGGAAGAGTACCCCTGGATACAATCCAGTTTATAGCTCAAAAGCAGGTACTCGGGATGGTGAAGATTAAGGAAACAGGGAGAAAGTGAAGTACAGGAGAAGAATAAAAGAGAGGGGCAGACCCTTTTGCGATATTCCGGAATTGGTATTATTATTTGTTTCTGTATTAGAGCTGAGTAGTTACCTAATCTATAATTACTGTAGCAGAGTAGTTTGTTTACCAGTATGTTCAATATTAGGTACACATGCTATTTTCAATGTAATTTATAAAAAAATTATGTGAATTGAATACTTTTTAAATGTATATATATATATATATATATATATATATATATATATATATATATATATATATATATATATATATGTGTGTGTGATTACAAAATATATGCCCACTTTTATATACTAAAGTAACCTAACCAAGGGCACTGAGCCTTTAGCTAATCAGGGAGCACATATCCCTTCCTTGACATTGAAGACTGTTGGAGATACAGTACTGTATACAGGAATACATCCAAATTCCTGGTGAGGGCTTGGAGTAGCCTACAACCCCCAAATCTTATCTAGGAAGCTGTATCATTTTGAAAACCTTCAATAAACCATCTAGATATCTATTTATGTTAGGCATAATACCTGCACTTAATCAGGATCACAAAATAAAAATTTCTGGGTAATTGTGATAGCCTTCTACAGCTGTCTACCAGGGAAAGTGGGCCAGTTTCTGTGACTGGTATTGTAGAAGGGGTACTTCTCTGTCCAGCACTGGTCAGCAGCCAACTATCTCCTTTCCGATCTTGTTGCAGTGGAACAAGAGCTAAGAGACAACCTTTCATGGTGGTTGAATGACAAAAATCTCATCAGGGAAGTTTCACTCGACTCTCTGACTTCAGAGATGCTTCTGTTCTGGAACGCATCCAAGGAGAGGTGGGTCGCAAACCTGAGTGATGAAGTTACCTCAGACAACCTTTTTAAAATGTAAGTGGCATTCCTAGTGCTGTAAGCTTTCAACAGATTGATAGGTCCCTCAGTACTGTTGATGATTGACAACACTACAGTCATAGGCTACGTTAACAAGCAAGGATGAACTGTTGTGTAAGCTATTTTGCAAGTTGACAAAGCAGCTGCACATCTGGGCAGTGGACAGCGCTATAGAGCTGTCTGCGAGGCTCATTCCAGGTAAAAAGAATGTTTTATCAGACACACTCCGTCACCAGGGCTAGGTTGTTGGTTCAGAGTGGTCCCTACATCCTTACATGATGGAATGGCTTCTGACTATCTGGAGATCACCAGCTGTTTGTCTCACAGCTGAACAAGAAACTCTCGGTATTCTGCTCCAGCAGTCTAGACCCTTCAGCAGCATTTAAGAATGCTTTTTAGAACCCTTGGTACGACCTGGATATTTATATCTTTATTCCCTTCTGCTTAATTTGCCAATTAATCAATAGGTTGTTGATGACATCAGGTCTCAGGATGATCCTGGTGGTTCTCAGGTGGCCTCACTCCTAAAAGTATCCAAATCTGCTGATACTACTTGTCGAGGTGCCATCTCCTACAATTGGCATCATAGAAGGGATACATCTTGGGTCAGAACCTCTGCAAGTAATAGCTATGGCTTTTAGAAATGTTGTAAAGCACCTTCAAGTAATTCCTACAGTGTACTGAAAGCAGTAAACCCTCTATGAAGGGGACATAATTATTAGGTTGCCTTTATTCTTATGGTTATTTTCTTTAGAATACTTCGACATACACTAGATAGTGTACAGTATAGGAGGCTTGCCTTTACATTTGTATCTCTTGTTCTTATTAGTAGAATATGTTATTGTACGTCATGTACCAGGCATAGGAACACTCACCTTTACTGTACCCACACACATAAAAGTCTTATTTTATGGTGTCTTTCGTTAGCATCATATGCATATGGAGTCACCAAGCCGTCACCAACCTCAAAGTGTGCAACAAGCACCAGAGGATTACAGTAAGAGGCATTTTAGGAAATTTTTATGTACGTTCTCTTGTTCCGAGGAGCGAGATTTTCAGTGGCCATCAAGTCAATCAATATCTTTCTATCCAGGCTTTTGTAAATCAGCATATGAATACAGGATTAAGATTCTTTGAAATGATAAATTTTTTACTCTGAAAATATTATTTCAATATTATACTTACCTGGTATTCATATATTCATCTGGCCACCTCCACAAAATATAGTGGATTTATAATTAAAAGAAGCTGAATTGGGGAAAAAAAATGCTTTCAGAAAACACGTATAAGTAATAGAGTGCAAGCAATTGGCAGGCTAGTTGGAAACCATTTTTTATACCGAGCTTGCTCTGTTAAATTAATACAATGTAGTATATGAATGCTTATTCAGTATTGAAATAATGATTTCTCTAATAAAAAATCATTGGTTTACCAAGTATTTGCTTCGTTAATTATCCGTGATTAAACTTTCCATTATTTTGTCTGAAAAATTAATTTAATTTGCCCTTCTATTTGAGATAGAGGAATAAATAAGAAAAACTACAGGGTAAAGTTAAATAACACAATTGGTCATCATGAGTTTTATTGCTTTTCAAGTTTCAAGTTTTCAATTTTCTAGGTATCTGTAAATCTATTTTTGCTATATTTTCAGCTTGAATTTTACATTTTCAAATACCTGGAGCATTAGTATTTTCCAATACTTCTAATTAGGCTATAGATTGCCTTGGAAGTATTCGTGCATTTATTACCAAATGTAAATTATTATAACATCCTGCAACTGGGGTTCCATTTTCAATATTGATTACATATATTCTTGTCATATAAATTTGATTTTCATTCTCGTATTTTACTTTTTTAAGAAATACAAAATACCACATGTATGACAGATAAATGTGAATACAATCAATTTACAATTCATGATTATTCATTTTTTTTTATATTCATGCATCACTCAAAATTCTCACACAACAGATTTCATAAGTAAATGCTCAGTTTATATAATACAAGTGGAACACTTTTCATAGAATGATGGTCAATTAAGTCCACCAATTTAACTGCCACCGTTTTAAAGATGAAGTTTATATCTGTATATCAAAATGCATGTCAAAATAGTTTGATTTTTTGTCATTAACACTTTATTCCGTAGTGTCTATCTTTCAGTTAATTAAACAAAAATCTGACTTTAGATAGGAATGCCTCCATGTAATGGAATGTTGGCCCTCCATAATACAGATATGTAGTGAGAACAAATCAGTGACTACACTTAGTAAAATAAAAAGTATAAAAATTTTATATTTTCAGACAATACATTTCTAGTATCGAAGGTGATCGTTATAACCGTGAAACATGAACATCCAATGGAGTAAGTAGCTTTTTGCCACTGAACTGCTTTGCTAAACTCTATTAACAAAAATAAGAAGATTAAGTTTTAAATATCACAAAAAGTGCATAACAAAGGTTTATAAAAGCAATTACCAGCAGCTTCAACAAACACTAAATGAAACATTCTTTTATATATATAAAGCAATCATACAGACACTTTGTACAGTACAGTATATCTTATTGGAAGCAGCAAACTATAAACTTATTCAAATGCTGAGCTTAAATCAAAATTATAGTAAGACCTCACCATTTTATAGAAAGCAAATTCAGAATTACACTTATTCTATTTCAGTGCACATCATTTCTAAAATTGGTAATCAGACATTCGAGAGTCATTATATAAATAATTATCATATTTGGATGTAATGGTGAAAAAGTAGCATTGCGTCAGTGGGTATAAATCATAAGTAAAAAGAAAAAAATGAAATGAGCTTTTGCCTCAAAACTAATTTGATAATATTAGCTTCCTACTCCTGACATACATTATAGTAATTGTTCGACGCCATTGCTTAAAATTCAATTCAGTATAGAAAATCTGTGTAGAATATTGTAGCCACTGCTGATCACTCAACTAATTTATACTGTAATGAGTTCATGAATTTAAATTGATGTACTGAGGTCATAAATCAGGAGGGAAATTTAAAGATAATTTAAAACTTAATACAGTATTGAGTATTCTTTAACAAAAACTTAATCCACTTTTATGTGGAGTTCATGTACTGACACTTTTGTTACACAGTATCTGCAGTACTTTCAAATATCCAAAAATACCATAAAAAACTTTTAAACATGACCTATTGTAACTCAATATTATCCTCTTCCAACCAGATGTATATGGCAGTAAACCAAATCTTAGTTAAGAACTTCAACACTGAAATCATTTTTTTACATTATCCCGTATACAAATGTGCTTCACCAGAACAATCTCCACATTTATGGACTCTGTCTATGTTAGCATCTGCTTCAGTACTGTGCAGATAATATTAGACATGCAGAATTTTCTTCTACCTTATGCATAAATGTAATCAGATGAAATTTTATATTTTATCGTGATTTTATTACAAATTGTATTTGTTGGTACAGTAATGTCATTTGATGAATCTGTCACCAGTTTGTGAAAACAAATCTAATCAAGTCGTTCTCCCGTTTTCGATTAATCATGAGTGTCAAGATTTTGTTTTGAAGTTAGATTTTCTAAAATTCTAATAATGGGGATGAACATACTATATTTCCTTCACTTGAAAAGCAACTATAAACAATAATTATTTTCTAACAAGAAACAACTTTTTACTTAAGCAGTGAGGTCTTACCAAATATTGTGGAAGATACAGAAATTTACTTACACTACAAACATTGAAAGCCCTGAAAATAATACCTGTATGTGGAAGCCAGGAATACCTCAACAAAAGCTATGAGGCAAGTTGTATTTAACAAATGGCTTCTTGATAAATAAGTACAGTAAATAAAAAATCAAAAACATACAGAATGGAAAAAGTCCCAATCCTCCTCAACTACAGTAATTCCTGTAGTTTACATCAATAAAAGTATAATCATGAAATAAATGCAATCTAATTATTATTTCAATATACTGTAATAAAGGTATAATAAAGGTATCATTTCCATTTAAGAAAAAATATAGTGCACTGTGTCAAGCTCCTATTCATAAAACGATATGCACTCTATGGCACAGCATGTAATGTTAGTCATTTTTGTTTTTCAGGAAAACTGATGAAATCATACACAGTATAATGTTTAGAGACTTAAAAAAAAAATCAGTTAACTGCACAGTGTACATCTAGTACATGTACATATAAGAGATAAGTACTTTTTCTCAAGAAAATAGGCAGCAAAAATGCTGACGTACAATACATGCAGTATTTTTTGGACGTATCAATAAATACGATAGTTTGGAATGTATACTAAAGAAATGCTCCATCACAAATGAAGCTATTAATTCTTTAATCTATGTATTTCATGTTATTGCACTGATATGATACAGTAATTCATAGACTTAAAGCCCTGTCCACACGATCGAGCATACCCGAAGGGCAAACAGTGATACCAGACCACAATAGTTAGTAAGAATGAGGGTTAATGACGTCAGAAGCGGGAAAACCACAGACAGGGATCTGGCATCATATACTGTTGCCAGATCCCTGCCTTTAGTTTTCCCGCTTCTGACGTTATCAACCCTCATTTTCACTAACTATTGTGGTCTGATATCACTGTTTGCCCCTCGGGCATGCTCAATCGTGTGGACAGGGCTTAAGAGAATTCCCTTCTTGCTATTTGATTTTGTACCGGTAATCATTTGCAAAGGTTTGATTCAGATGACTAAAGTAATACAGACAGAACTTTCATACAGCTCTACACAGGATTGAAAGGTTGTTAAAGCCTTATTACAACAGTAGAAATACTGTATGGCAACTATTTAAGTACAGTAAAGTATAGCAGTTCACACTTAGTAATGATTTGAATTACAGTGGTCATAATTAGCAAGTTGACTTAAATTCTCAATGAAAATTTTATTTTCAAATTATAGTAATGAGTAGTCCTAAATTAAACACTACTACCAGATGTAATCATCATTATTACTTAGCAAACCTAAGGAAAACTGTAAGGTGTTTATTACAGTTGTTCATAGTTAATGTCTTAATTCCTCGTTTTTTTATTTTTTTAACTACAGTAGTCGCCTCACAAACAAAGGCATCGCTTAGAATGTATTTAAAAAAGATGGCAATATCCTCAGCATCATTAGAAGCTCATTAGCCACAATGGGAACATGTTAACAAGACAAGTACAATTCAGTTATAGGGTAATAATGTAAAGTTGAGCTTTCTAGATACTGTACAGTAATTTTTAATATGTATATTTTTTCATTATATAGTTCACATACCTATGACTTTTCTACTTTTTTTCCCAAATTAGAGTAAAAATTAGTTTACTTTATTTTCAATTCATGTTCAATCATTTCTGTTTTAAGAAATTACTGATACATAAACTTGTCAACCCTTTCAGATTTTGGCCATTCGCCAAATGAGCCATAGATTTAGCTTACATTAAGAATTTAATATACTGTACAAGTTAATTTTTAAAAATAAAATTTGCTTTTTATGGGCCTTCTCCAGACTAGGTTTGCGGGGGCAAATAAAAGATGGCATACCGGTACTCTCAAGACTATTTTTTATGAGGTTTTTTCCTACTTATGTTGAACTCGGGAATTCCGAGGATGTAAATCACTGGAATCTGAAAGGGTTAATGTGCATCACAGCCATTTGCAGTTTGAAATCAACTTCCTTTGTGAATACATCTTTTTTTCCACAGAATATTTGTTTAATTCCAAAGATTACATACTGTTTTTCTTTATGTTTACATTTGCCAAGAAAAATCATGCTTGATTAATGTAACTATCAGCCACATATAACTAAATAGTAACTTTCCTTTACAAATTGAACACACGTCAAAATTCTAACCATAATGTTATCACTTCGTTCAGCTGGTAAATTTCAGACAATGGACACAGCAGTAGCTGCAGCGCTCTTTTGTATTCCTGACATACACTGTAAGTAGTGTTTTAATTCTTTACATAAGGCTATTTCATATTTATAAATTACTTTTTTCTTCATCCACTATGGAACCAGCCACAATACTTTAGAAATAGATCCATTATAGTTGCATTTTGCAACTTCCTGATATGGAGTATACAAAAATAGTTGAGGCTTCATTTGTCTGTTTTATAATCATAACTTTTAATAATCAAAACATTCTTTAATGCAAAATGCCTACTGTCTTTGGTTCTGATAGACTTTGAAATTATTTTGCATGTGTTATTCCGTTCTTTTCATAAAATTTTATATAAGTGCAAGAGAATAATACATTATATAGAGTAACATGTACTCAAAAATTGAGAAATAATAGTTAAAAAGACCTTAAACCTTCAAATGCTGTATTGAGTGAATAGTGCAAAAGGCTCTGTATAATTTATCAAGAAAATTAGAGTTTCTGATAACACTAACAGCATCTGAAAAATTTGATTAATATACAGCACTACTTAATAACAAAATATCATCTACATATTTCATATATATATTTATATCTTTATATACAAAAGGACTTGGACACTCCTTATAATTTCCTAAAATCTGAAAGAATGGAGATTGAAGCTTTCAAATATATCTTTTGATCTTCCTATTTACAATTATGAGAATAACTTGTGTGAAAAGATACTGTATTGTAAACAATGTGATCTTTAAATTATAAAGTGTATGTATACACTAAATGCAATAAAGGTGCATCTGTGTTGCCTTAAAACCAATACATTTTGATATACGTACATCCAATATCTAAGACACTTGAATAAAGTTGATCTTTCCATTCCAACACAAATTGTCCGGAATCATTGCATTCCCGGGCAAAATTATTCTATAATATCAGAGACGAATTTGTTCAGTTTTTCTTATACCTCTGAGAAAAACAAAGAAAAGCCTTTAGTGATAATGTAAATATACAATTACCTGATGCCATCACTTGCAACACGTGTAATAATAGAAAAAACAAAATACTAACCATGTTCATTCTGAATAAAATTCATGTCCTATAAACTGAATTGGGTAACTATGTTCCAGACAGTTCCCAACGGTACAGTACTTTTTAAAGCCAGCGGTATGTTTACATTTAAAATACTTAGACGAAAAATTAATAGTGTTAACAATCTGCCTCGGTGCCCTGCATGAGCACATTTTTAAAAAAATGCAGAGGCTATTGACTAGCATCATATAAAACACTTTCAAATTATATGATGATCAAAGAAAAAGAATAGGTTATCATCACAGATTATTACTAACTGCAGCGTGGGGGGGTTTCAGCGAATCTCCATTCAAGTGTTTCTCCATGTGTTTTCCACTCCCATTTGCCTCCATCTTGGCTATGCATGGAGATGGAGATCGACTTAAAGAAGGATAATCCTCAAGAGGAGCAAGTCCTTCATGGCTGGTGCCCTTCTGAATGCCTTGGATCTTGTTCAGTGTTGCATGAATTCTGAAGTGTAATCTTGATTCCAAAGAGTAGCTCTTATAGTTATTTCTGTTGAAAAAGAAAATTGTTTTAAATGATAAAAGGACACATGCGTGATATTAATCTAAGCAGCTCATCAATCAGTGTCCTTTGGGTCTTGGTGCTTGATAAACCCCCCAAAAATAAAAAAAAATTTAAGATTTTATTATTTTATTCTCACATCATGTTCATAATGCTTCTCTCTCGAAGCCTGGTTTTATATCTTTGTACGTCCCAAAACTAAAAATTTTACATTTTCTATCCTTCCGATAGGCTGCCCTTACAATACAGTATTGGGATAATCTGGCAGTTAATGGCAATAACCTCAGCTTACGTGCACCACAGAGCCTTTGTCTTTTGAGATAAAAAAAAAATATCCTCTTAACATCACTATTCAGTGGGAAGGGGGAGGAGGAGGGCTATATACAGTATATGAGGATCAGGTGCGTATAAATGTAATAAATTTTATCCAAATTCTTGTTATTTTTAATAAAACACCCCCGGTGCTCAATGCTGATTCTCGCACCCAGGTGGAGATGATTTCAGTGACAGAAAGAGATAGGAATGTAAAGTTTTAAACCCACAAACTTCTCTAGCACATAAGTCTTGCCTCTTGGCACAGTAAGATTAAGTCATCATCAATAAATGAGATGTGTTGTAACTCGAACCTCCAATTTGTGAACCAAATACAACCACACAACTGAACTACTGTACTGTATACAATTATAAATTATCCAAAACCTTGTATTTTCAAAATAAAAATTACAATAATGCTATAACTTAAATAAATTTACATGATTGAAAGAAAATTATCATTTAGACTACATCCTCTGCATCTACTTCAGCACCCAAAGCCCAGCAATCTTAATAACATCTAAAATGAGAACCATTTAAACATTTTAATATTACACCTAAATTCCAATAAATCATTCCAATAACTGCAGGTTTCTAAACATTAAACATCATAAATACATCTGCAATAATACCTGAAAATTATAACTCATAGACTTGAATGCAGTATAGCATAGATTTATAGCCCTTAATAGCTAAAATTAAGTTTCCTTTCAAAAAATAGATTAAAGAAATTGACAATATATTACGTAAACTAGTTCTAGTCACTGAAACCTCCCTTGATTTGCATCAATCGAAATAAACTTTCCAATGGCTTGATACAAATTATTAGTAGATTGTCTCTTGGAAACTGAAATAGGCAATCTAGAGGACTTATGAAACCCTTTACCTACGAGAATTGGGTTAAGGTTTTTATTGCCGTTAGATGTAGCGAATATGGGTTTAGGTGTACCAACTTTGAAACCCGTTGTCCAAGAAAATTGGCTTTGTAAGGCAACTGCCTCTGACATTTAAACAGCAGATGCCAACAATCTTTATACTACTCTTGCAAATAAAAGAGAGCCACAAGTCATCCTGCTGTTTTCAAACACTTTGAATTTCTTTTTCATAGTATTATGGAGACATATTTAACCTCCCTAGAGTGCAACAAATTATTCCCCTCAAATTCGTCCAAGTTAACATCTACTATCCAAGACAGACACTCCGATCTTGTTACCCCTTTCTGAATAAAAGACAATACTGTTGTGTGATCTGAACCCACTGACACTCACTTAACCACTATGAGCAATTCCTGAGCCAGAATTACCTTAAACACTGCTTAAAGTTCTGGAATTTGATATGTAGAGTTAATTGTCCTCAAACACTTGGCTGATAGATTGAGATAATCAAAAGTTAAATCCCATCCTTTCTGTGAAGCATCCATATAAAGAGACGTCTGGGAATCTCGCTTCGTATGGAGCCTGCCTGGTATAACCAATAAAGATAATCCCTCGAATTCAGTAGTTCAAGTTGGTTCTGCATCAGATCCCAATTCCAATTAACATGTGATGGCAAAGTTGTCATCTTTAAGCAATCCATTGAAATTAACCTCTAAAGAAGCTATTGCCCCAAGCTGTCTCATCCACTGCATAACTGACAGTGACTTGACCCTTTTGAACTTCAACCAATTAAGAAAAAACTAAACCTCTATTCTGACTGAATAATCTGGAGATGAAGCAAACACACAGTTGACCTGATAACACGAGATCAATGCAGAGACAAAGACATAACATGATATGGCATACCTAAAAAGCCATGGTTATTGGCATTATCTGCTATATTGTCTCAATCTATACTAAAGGCTAATGCCTATTGAAAGGGAAAAAAACCATGAGAATATTCTAGTTATGGGGGTAAACATCAATATAAGTTGAGCTTTGAGAGAAAAGCGATATAAATATCAGGGGAAGGTTACAGACATGATAGTGTATGTACTTACTTGGTGTGTTCCAATATGATTTTCGCCTGGTCCAAATCATTAGCGCGTACCAAGAGGAGACCAATTTCCAATAAGGCATTAGGAACCAGGTAGTTATCCTCTTTTATTTTCTTTTCATTGTTGACAACAAATTTAAAGCATTCCTCTGCTTGTAAGGGAGAATTCATGTTGGTTAAACAAGCTCCTTTTATAAGGTGGCATAGGAGGTAGTCATCCCAGAAGAACTCATTTCGGCTTTCAACTGAAAAAGAAGTCAAATAAAAATCTTAGGAAAATAATGCTCCTTTTTATGTTACTTCATCTTTTTAAATGTGTTAATTCATAAAAAAAAATACTTTTTTTGTGTTAATGGCAATGACACAGCTATTAAACACACTGAAAATATTGATATGATTATCATTAAAAAAATTCAATTTCTATTTTACAAAACAGTACTCTCTTTAAAACAGTGACTTCATAAACTGATCCCTTACATAAGTTGCCTTTAAATTCTAAGTACTGTAATATAATACCTTTTATGGATTCCAGTCTTTTCATCTCCTTTTCAATGATCACAAACATTTTTTCAACATTTTCGAACTTCTTGGCAAGGATTTTAAAACCATTCCATGCATAAATGAGTTCTAGGGCTGACAAACAGAGAGTTTCTCCTTGTGCAAAGAACCTATTTGATTTTTTAACAGCAAACTTTTCAACTGGAAGACTTTTGCCGGCAATGCGTTGCTTAAGACTTGGAATGGTTCTGAAAAGGAATTTAATCATAATAATATGAAACCTCAAGTCCCATAAAAAACACTTTCAAAATATATTTCAGATATTTTTGTTAACCTTTGAAATACTGTAGCGTTCCAATTAGTGCAATCTAATTTTATCATTTTCAGTAAAAATTTCACAATCGCCAAAATATTAATTATCTGCTGGAAAAACAAACCTCATAGTGTCAGCAAGTTCTTCCTTTTCTGATGGGGTCAATTCTTTCATCCTCATACACAGGCAGCAGGCCTTTTGGTAAGCGTATGTTGCCTTTGACCACTTGCTTTCTTGTAGGAGCTTATCAGCATAACCCTGAGCTTCTCTGAAAGGAATTATATGTGTTAATCAGTTATGATGTTGAGATCAATACATGGCGTATAAAATAACTACTTTTTCTAATGTTCTCTTAACAAAAGTCGATAGCAGCTTAAATTTACCTATGCTCATTAAGGAGGACATATCGCATTGCTGGATTTCAACTCCATATTTTATTGCTCTGCTTTTTAACTAATGTGCAGAACAATAGCTGATACTGAATAGTGTAGCTGAACCCCTATTTACCAATTAAGCATTCACAATAGGGGTAAAACTAGGTACTGTAGTTTAGTCTCGAAATATTACTCAAATCTAAAACCAAGTTCATATTTGAGCTACCCAGAAAGATGTTACTGTAATGGTGTTATTCACCACAAACTTAAAGAACTGAGAGGTATATGCTGTCTAGTTAAGAAAGGGTTGTCTCTGAATATGTTAATGAAAAAATGCATCAGAACGTACTTTAAAAACGTGATAAGTTAGTTTATTTTAAGATTTCTAGTGCGCTAAATCCTAACACTGTGGAGGATCAATATTAATGTTTATTATTTTACATTTGCTTTGTCTTTGTTTGCCAAATCCTTCAGAGAGATAAAGAGAGAAAGACTGTTGGTATAATTGAATGTTTGTTGTTTACATTTATTTTGTTAGACTGGTTAGGACAGTAGCGAAAGTCTTGATAGACTGCTTTCTTTATTGTGACAGCAGCAGGTAATTTTAAGTGCTGGATTATTATATATTTACTATTAGTCTTAGAAGTGATCTATTTATTTATCAGCAAGTATTTATCTGGGTGTGGTGTATTATGTAATTTTTATTATAGGGGGACAGTTTAGATACCCAAGAGTGTTCGTAAATGTTTTTTCTATTTTATTTTCAGGCTGTAATTCCTCCTTAGGAGATAACCATTTTGAGCGAGTGATTGCGGATGAACCTGAATGGAGGATTTTGATGTACATTAATTCCTTTTTCAGGCTGGGTCAGCCTGAAAACAAAATTTCCTCTTCTTGAGTAATGATGCTGATAATGGCAACGATAAATTGGCCCAAATACAGGGAGTGAAAACAGTGAATTCTCAGTTGAATTGACTGGTCCAACATTTTCCATGGAGCTGTGGCAGTGTGCCATCATAGACCGTTCGGCCTTTTGTGGATGACAATGTTCGTGTCATCCCTACACACACATACTGTATGTATATAGTTGACTTCTCTACCAGGACAAGTTGACTGTACAAGCCCGGAGATCAATCTCTAACATCTTCGAGCACAATTTTCAACAAACATCCCTTTCATCTCAGCAATGCTGTATACATGGAAGAGTTTCCAGCACATGTTGGAGTGCACCGATCACTTCGCACTCCATCAGCCCTAAAAAAACTTGCCAATGTAAATCCAAGTTCACCCTGCTCAGCTAATAGGAATAGTAATTAAGGCTAAATAAAAAGATAGATATTCTGATCTAATGATTATAACTTATTTCATTATCAGCGTAAGCAAGCTTTTATGGTAATAATCTTCGGCATTGTTTTGTGTTGCCAAGAATGACGCTGGGGAAAAATTAATCTTAAAGAATACACCCGTCATAAAAGAAGGCCATACATTTGGCATATGGGGATGATTGGGAAACAATCATGTCCCTAAAAAGCATAGTGTAGATCTATCCCTAGTTTAGCTATAAGGCAAAATCAACCTTTCAATCTAGATGTATGGGAAAAATATTAAACATCCTTCGATAGGATACCACAGTAAATCCGTACTGCACTTGTTACAGCCAAAAACAAAAATGAAGAGTCTTTGACAGAAGTGTGGGCAGGGCTTTTCACCCTCGTTCACCGCCCTGTCATATGCTAATTCATTAAACGATTTTCATGTACGTTCCAACTCCACTGAAGACATTCCTTATTTTAAAGAACAAAAGCTTAGTATACACATAGGAACAAACGAGTTTTGATAGGTCTTGCATTCAATTTACAATAATTTCCTATAATCCTTAATAACTCCTGATTTTAGTAATTTATGATAATTTTTACAATGTATCACCTAGAAATATACTGTAGTTATTTGGAAACAACAACAATTTTCTTCCATAACCAGAACCAAAATAAAACTTATGCCATAAATTATGTCAGATGATGTCCCCTATTGAATAAAAAATTTATCAGAAAGTAGTGAACACTTATCAATTAAGACAGGGAAATACCCTGACATTACAAAAACTTGTTACTAGTAACAATTCCTATTATGTTAAATAGCATATTTTTTGGTTTTCCAATAAGCTAAAAATATTGTAACCAAGATAGGTAATTGCATTGTAAACCAAATTGCAATACTTGGGTATATGCTACAACAATCTCCAAGCATAATTGTCAAAATTTATGGCCAAGGAAAAGCTAGCAATGTACTTGCCAGATATTTGTGTGTAAAATAAATACAGCACCAGTTCTCTTTAGGTAAAATAAATACAGCACCAGTAATCTTTAGATAAAATAAATACACAACCGACTTACTTCCATTGAGCACTCATGATGCAGCACCACATGAGCTCCCAATAACAAAGATGATGGAACTGACGCCATTCATCCTGACTGTGTAGGGATATCTTGTATTTCTCGATGGCGACATCAAAGTTGCCTTTGACAAACTCCAATCTTCCAGCGAAGAAGAGGAACCATGCACCATTGGGATAGAGCTGCAAATGAAAAACAATTTTTAAACTAAAATTTATTACCCTTCAAAAGTAAAATGCTATTAATTCAGGTATGCCAGCTTAACAACCTCAAATGAAAATTGATAAAAAAAAAGTTCCTATCACTAACATGTACCCTGTTCCTCTCACACCTGTCATTTCCCAATCAGACAGTGGAAATACTGTATTGAGTAACGAATACATACAATAACAAAGAATGCCATTCAGATTAGTGAACTTGTGACATCTATTCTAATGTGGCAAGGATTGGATTTAAGGATTTGGGTTGTAGCTTGGCTAGTAATAATAATAATAATAATATACCCCAACATCTGGATGAAGGTGGGAAACTTGCTTTTCCAAGGGAAATTAATAGATCTGAGTGTTTTGCCTTTTGAAAAGAAAAATGCTGAATTAAAAACCTTTCAGGTAGATGGAGAGTGATACTCTAAAATCTTTTAACCCTTGACATTATTGTTTTTAAAACCAGAATAAACATATAAGGATAGTTAAGGAACATCTCTCATTTAACTCACCTCTTCCATTCAATTTAAACCAACCCTTTTAACTTCCTTTTTGGTCATTATTTCTCTTACAGTACAGTACTTAAATATTCTTAGACATATACTGTACTGTAATCTTGAACTAAGATCGAGAATAGAAATGATACTTGGGGTATCTGATAACAAAAAAGATGTTCATCCAAAATTTGTAATACAGTATGTTATGAAAAAAAATTAAACCTTAATTTACATAATTTAAATATAGTTACTTCAAAACATTTCCCGCCAAAATTATGAAGCAAGAGGAATTTTGTTTTTTTTTAAAGTTGTGAAGTTGGCACTTTTGAGTTAATAACATTTTACTTTTCAAAGGTAAAATTCATGGTAGTAATAGATATCAGAGAATTTATCCATGAACGGTTTCATTTAGGACTTTACTATATGAGAAATTCACTATAACCTAAGGTAAAAGCAGAAGAGGATTAGAAACAGGATAAGTTCTTTAGGAATCTGATAGGTTTTATGGTAAACATACTTAAATCTAAATAGCTATTGGACAAATGACAATTCTCGTGTATAATAAACTATCTTGACTGTCAATATGATCTGATTAATGTCCATCATCTGTGGCTATGATATATAGTAAAGAAAGTTTGTGTATCAGTATACATTTATAGTAGCTATTCTCATAACTTTTGAGCTATACAAGATAGAAACTTGATAATTTACTGCCATAAACCACTACTGATGCTGAATTGCAGACAGTTCAAGGTTAATGGTCAAGAGGGAACTTTATTTTAGTCATAATTAAAAGACCTTTATTGCTATTTTTAACCCTGGATGATGTTGGGCATTCTATATGTAATAATAATAACATTGAAATGGTTTCCTAATAAAGTAAACAGCCTTGCCCCAAAAGTCAAAGACAGGGCAAGAGTTAATTTTAGAGTTTTGTAATATTCTGGGAGGAAAGTGAAGATAAAATGGATTTCTGTGATAGTAAAAATTGTAAATTACTGTACCTTTAAATGGTCGTCTAAAATAACTTGTGCCATCTCAAGATCTCCTTCCGCTGTTCCTAAGACATATGTGGCAATGAGGTGGTATCCAAGTAGCACCAAAGCACACAAAACTCTCCTCAGTGAGCCTTCAAGGAAGAAGCCTCTCTCCAACTCCGCTAAACCTAAGTGCTGTTGAAAGAAAAGTGGGAATGTAATAAACTAAATACCCGAGCAAATTCCATTAAATAATTTGGAAAAAGAATGGTTTTTGTGACACAGATCTAAATCCTTTAAGATTTATTGAAAAAGAACATCTGTGTTTTAAAATCAGTTGCCTCTCAAGTTTCTAGAATATTTGTACTAAAAAAATAGTGTTGAATATCCCAGATTCTCATCTAAATTTCTGAAAGTGAATTAATATTTTTTAGTTTGCTGCTTGATTTTATTTAAGAGAAGTGGGTTGTACAAGTATAAAGAACCTTAAACATACTGTGATAAACAGAATATTGTAAACATTATTTTCATATAAAAAATATTGTAAAAATTATTTTTATATAAAAAAAGATACATTAAAAGTTATAGCAAAGCAAGTTAAGTACAAGAACCCAATAAAGAAGAAAATGTTAACAGCATTGTTTTGACACTTTGCTAGCTGAATTTTTATGAAGAAATTTACCGGTACCTTTTCCAGTATTGCATGTTGTTAGTGCTCATTTAATGAATGATTTACCTGAACAATAAACACAACACATATAAACCCAATTTGCTCCCATGTTTTCAATTAATGCAAGTGCAGTTTTAATTTCAATAAATTCCAATACCATTATTGTATTTTGAAAGGGGGTGCAAGTTGGATGTTATGGACCAGACACTGAGAACGTCAAAGAATTGTTAACCTCGACACCACTTTAAATGCAACGCACATGTACAAAACCCTTCCACCATTTGACACAGATATTACTAGCCATAGCTAATGACTAAACTACAACGACCAAACACCTTGATAGGTTTTACAAGTTGTCAAACTTATTTTCGAAAAAATGAAGACATTCATATGTTCGTCTGATTAATTTTGTCGAATAAAAACTATACAGTACTCCCCTTGCTATTTAAAGATAAAATATTACCTAAGCATATGGAAATAAAATAAAATTCCTAAATCTAGCCCTTGTTTTCAACTGACGGTACTATAACAAGATGAAAAAATTTTGTCAACTTGTAAAAAAAAGTGTTAACATATATAACCACGAGACAAATCTAGCCATCTAATCACAGACAACAGCCAATAAATAATAGAAGCTTTTATTACCTTTTGTTCTCTTACCTGACACGACTGAACTCGACACAAGGCAAAAAGGAGGAAACAGAATATTGAAAATAACAACACAGAAAACATCACTATATGTCATATCGTATTTGCATTCCGCAACAATCACAGGATGCAGTAACAAATACATTCATATACAATACTTTGTACCAATTTTGCAATAACATTCAAACCATACAAATCCCAATACGTATAACACTTCGTTGTACTGTATTGCAATAGGTATGTAACCTAATTCATCTATGATCACACTGAATTAAAGAATGTATATAGAACATGTATGCCAAGCTTATTTTTTAATTTAATATCTACTGAATTTTAGGTGTGAAACACTTCAGAAAGATTTATGAAATCCTTCATTATTGCTAATAGATAAATTATTCATTGACAATGCCTATAAGAAACTTTTCATTAATGCTTACCTTATTGCCAGAGAAACCTACAAATTCCAACAATTTGAGAATTTTCTGAGGAAGCTGCGAGATCATCTGAAATAAGAAAATTGATGAAATCTTCATTAGGATATAACGATATACACTAGAGTAATTCAGTCTTGGTTAAGCATCTTAAAATTCTCTAAATTAAGAATGTTATTTAATCTTAAATGTTCTTGCGGGAAGAGTTATAATTTCTGTAAAAGTTTTTAAGTTTTTTCTACTTACAAGATTAAAAGCCCCAACACCCATTCGGACCCCAGATTCAAAATGCATCTTGTCTGGATCTTTGCTCCAATCACGGCCTTCCAGGATATACCAACATTCCCTGAAGATAAATTTTGCATTTGATTTCGAGTGTAAAATGACATTACAGTACTGGAAATAAAACTTTCAATTATGATAAAGCTACTAACATTATTATCATAAGCTACAACCCTAGTTGGAAAGGCAGGATGCTACAAGCCTAAGGGCCCAACAGGGAAAATAGCCCACTGAGGAAAGGAAATAAGGAAAAAGATTGAATAGTGTGCCTCAGTGTAACCTCAAGCAAAAGAACTCTAATCCAAGACAGTGAAGACCAGGGTACAGAGGCTATGGCACTACACAAGACTAGGGAACAATGGTTAGATTTTGGAGTGCCCTTCTCCTAGAATAGCTGCCTACCATAGATAAAGTCTCTTCTACCCTTACCAAGTGGAAAGTAGCCAATGAACAATACAGTGAAGTATTTAACCCCTTGAGTGAAGGAAAATTTTTCAGTTATCTTGGTGTTGTCAGGTCTATGAGGAAAGAGGAGAAAGTGTGAAGAATAGGTCAGACTATTCAGTGTATGTGCACGCAAAGGAGAAATGAGTTGTAATCAGAAAGTGCACGCAAAGGAGAAATGAGTTGTAACCAGAAAGGAATTCAATGTAGAACTATTTGGCCAGTCAAAGGACTCAATGAAACTCTAGCAGCATTATCTCAATGGGTGACTGGTGCCTTGGCCCACCTACTATCTACTCATACTGAGTATGGTCTCTACCAGCTATGTGAGGGTCGAGTTCAACTCATTGTCTGGTTAATCTCCCCATTTCCAGTGTGAACCGACATTCTCTCTCAATGATCCAAGGTTGCATATCCTTCAGAAAGAATTTGGATGTCAACTTAACAGCCTAAAAGCTAAATATCAATAGATATGATGTTGCCATCCCTTTTTAAATGAGGGAACACTATGGGGCTAGCTGTTGCTTTTGTCTCAAAATGAATAAAAGTATCATCTAGTTTAACATTAAATGCATATGCTGTACTGTATATCATTATATCACACTTGCCTAAAACTTTTAATTAAACAAGGAATAACCTGCAATGATCAAGAACTTTGTCTTTTATTAAATAATGGTTCAAATTCCATTAAAATAATAATCAGCATAACTAAAAATTAAAAGTTTCTTGGTGTTACTATGTACAGTAATGAAATGCAACAATAAAAGCACACGTATAGTACAGCACTTGAAGAATGAACAAAGTAGTGATGTCTTACTTGTATGACTGGTAACAGGCCCTGATCTTCATGCCTCCTTTCAAGAAGCTGATGAGAGTCTCATCTTCCATGAAGCTGAGAACGGCACGGAGCAGTAGGCACTCGGCATAACACAATTCAGCGTGAATCTCCTCTGCAAAAGCATGTCATTTTTAGAAGCCTATACTTAATGAATCTTTCAGAACAAGAACTGTGCCAGATATGAGGTGACAGAGTTAAACTTTATTTTGACAAACATAGCAACAAGAGGTAGTTTAATTTCAAATATTTTAGATTAAAAAAAATTTACTACTGAACTTTTCAACTATACTAGAGAATATAATTTTCTATTTCTGAGATGAAAAACGAGATGATTTATGGGATCGAAAACCAAAGCTTCTAGATTTACATTTTACACCATGGAAACGTAACCACGAATGTCACTTATTTAAAGGCCCTTTGCGTCAATAGGTGTATGAGGTCAACTTACCTTTGGTAAGACTATTGTAATCTGTTTTCTTAATCATTTTCTTAGTACTTATGATTTTTACATATTATTATACCGTATATACTTTTCATGTAATGTTAAGCTGTATATTTAATAAAATTTACCATTACAATCCAGAGTACTACATCAATGAATATGGGCATACAATTTTTTTTTCCATTATTGAAATAACATTAAAATTCCTACAACTCACATCCATAAAAATTCCTACGATATCTATACAGAAATTACAATTTTTTTCCTTAATATCAAAAGACCAAGACCACATGGCTGAGGACTATGCGTGAAGTAGATGATGAATTAGTACCGATTTAAAATCTCAAAATAAAGACGACTGGAGAAATCTAACCGAGGCCCTTTACGTCAATAGGCGTAGGAGGTCAACTTACCTTTGGTGAGACTATTGTAATCCGTTTTCTTAACCATCTTGCCTATACTTTCCCCAATAGTATTTTTCTTTCTGAACTTATTACAGACATCTACGCTCTGCTTCAGGGATTCGATAGCAGCCTCTATATCTTTCTGCAATCAAAAGAACAAAGATTTTAGCTTACAGTATACTAAATAAATAACTTGATTAATTAGAATATAGCTTTAAGATTTCCTGTTTACCAACTGTGCAGCTTTGTTTAAATCCAGATTTAGTAAAAATGCATATACACATAAACTAATGTATATATATATATATATATATATATATATATATATATATATATATATATATATATATATATATATATATATCATTACGATCCAAGCTACAACCCTAGTTGGAAAAGCAAGATGCTATAAGCCCAAGGGCTCTAATAGGGTAAAATAGCCCAGTGAGGAAAGGAAATAAGGAAATAAATGAATGATGAGAACAAATTAACAATAAATCATTCTAAAAACAGGAACAACGTCCAAACAGATATATCATATATAAACTATAAAAAGACTCATGTCAGCCTGTTCAACATAAAAACATTTGCTGCAACTTTGAACTTTTGAAGTTCTACCGATTCAACTACCCGATTAGGAAGATCATTCCACAACTTGGTCACAGCTGCAATAAAACTTCTAGAGTACTGTGTAGTATTGAGCCTCATGATGGAGAAGGCCTGACAATTAGAATTAACTGCCTACCTAGTATTACGAACAGGATGGAATTGTCCGGGAAGATCTGAATATAAAGGATGGTCAGAGTTATGAAAAATCTTGTGCAACATGCATAATGAACTAATTGAACGACGGTGCCAAAAATTAATATTTAGATCAGGAATAAGAAATTTAATATATACATACTGTGTGTGCACGTGCACACACTTACTATTCTTTAAAATTAAAAGCAGTATACTACATGAAAGACTAGAATGCCAAACCTAATATAACTTATGTAATAAATAACCCTACTTGGTTAGCCTCTCGTGCACATCTGTAGCACACTGAAGTAATTTTTGTGTGCGTATACAAATACATTTAGCCGTGAAACAATAGAAAAAATCAGACCTAACTTGCGTCTGTTGAATAAAACATCCTGCAATTACATCCTATAAAATTTAAACTCAGAACTGTTGAAGGAAAATGTTGCAGTGTTCTAAAAGGAACTGAAAATTTGCATACTTAATTGAACCTGAATGGACGGAAGGTTGAAAGGAGAGTGAATGAAATTTTGCTTAAGTAAGAATAATAATCATGTTAACAGGTATTCCATAAAAATGTTAAAGCCACCAAGGAGACAGAAAGTCTTTCGTTTCTTTGAATTTATGGACGAAAAAATAACACATATATAAGTAAAGTTGCGTGGAATTAATTATACATTTGCGTCTTTCTCATGGGGCACTAAATAACTGCATAGCTTCGTATGACACAATACTAGATACAGATTCATCCCACAGAGAAAGGACTTATGAAAATATCTTTCTTTCTATCTAAAGCAGTTCATGTTTAGGAAATTTTAATATTAATTATAATAACAACGTCATATGTAAACAGCTTATGCCATAGGCTTGTTTCGACCCATTTTAATGACATCACATAAAAAAAAAACAATACTGCCACTTACTGGTTCAAAGGTCATGATGGCTTGTAGGTACATGAAGGTTCCATAACCCAGTGCATGGTACATGCTCTTGTGGGCCCTGCAAAAGAAAATATATTAGTTATTCAAACATTGTCACTTGCCTTAAAAAATAGTTCACTATAATATATATTGTATGGTACATGGTACAATAATTGAAAAGGACATCTTTTCCTGGGAACTTATAACACAAATTTTCCTCCAATAGGTGGGTCTAATGTTCTATTTTTATATTACTCTAGTATAACTATTGTTTATATATATATATATATATATATATATATATATATATATATATATATATATATATATATATATATATATATATTTATGTTTATTGATTTTGAACTTATAAATATAATCTTATCTATGTTAAAGTGACTGCTTAAACTTCGTTAGTGTGATATATATATATACATATATATATATATATATATATATATATATATATATATATATATATATATATATATATATATATATATATCACATATCAATTGTACATTAGTATTAATATAGTTTCTAATATATATCTTAAAAAAAAAAAACTACAACCACTGTTTGCATCCCTACGCATTCCAAATTCCCTTTCTAAAGTGACAGGACCGTCGAAATGCATTAAGGTCTAGAAAGCAATTTATCCACGAGTATGGAAATGGAGGTGAAGAGACTCGGCGTCTCCCACCTGATCTAAATTCACACTCCGCTCACGAGACTAATGGATGCAAATCACGTCTTTGAAACCATACATCGCGAGTCGCTATTTTTAGGTGGAAGGAGACGAAGGGTGGGAACGAGGGTTTAAAATTCCCAAGGGAGGTTATAGTTTTCTAAATATACCTGTTTTTAGAAGGATAATCCAAATAGCTTCCAGCCAGTCTTGAATGTTTATTAACATGACAATAGGGACTACTAGATTAAAGTGTTTCATACGAACTGTAAAAAATGGAAAAATGCATGTGCTATTTTTCCTGTTGGGGCCCCTGGGCTTATAGCATCCTACTTTTCCAACTAGGGTTGTGGCTTGGAAAGTAGTAGTAGTAGTAGTAGTAGTAGTAGTAGTAGTAGTAGTAGTAGTAGTAGTAGTAGTAGTAGTAATGAGATTTGCATAATGGAGTCACTAGCAAACATTGAAAGTCAAATATAGTTTGTTTACAATTTTCCAAATATACTTGTTTTTAGAAGGATAATGTCAATAGCTTCCAGTCAGTCTTGAATGCTTATTAAGACGACAAAAGGGGATAGACTAAAGTGGTTCATACAAACCGTAAAAAATAGAAAAACGCATAATCATAAGTTTTTCATAGTAGAGTTTTAGCAAACATTGAAAGTGAATTTTATTTATCACCCAAGGAAGCCTTTAACCCTTTTACCCCCAGACTATTTGGAAATTTCCAACCCTTAACCCCCAGAGGGGTTATTTTTTTCCCCAGCACATTTTGCAGTATATATTTTTTAAATTGCTCTAACAGCCTTAATTTTTGTCATAGAGAGGTCAGGTTGGTCTCATTCTCTTGGAAAATGCCTGATTTTTTTCAAAAAATGATAAAAAATATGAAAAAATAAATTTTTATAGCATTTTTTTTTTTTGCAAGGACGTACCGGTACGTCCATGGGGGTAAAGGGATGGCTTTTGTGAATCGTACCAGTATGTCCTTTGGAGATAAAAGAGTTAATTGCATTTACTCGTTATTGGCATGGATGTGAAATGAAGCAGAAATTGATTGGTTGGTTGCATATTTGTCTTGCAAAATGCAATGCTCTTGCTGCTGCTGTATTGCACGGCTTAATGAGAAATAAGATGAGGTGGTAAGTTGGTTTAAAATCTATGCTTTCCTGCCCAAGTGAATCACTAGAAAAATGTTAAATGTAAGTATGTCAATAAATATAAAAAGTCCAGAAGGCAATCTTTACTTTAATAAACACTCAAGACTGACTGCAGGCTATTGCGTTTATTTTCATCCTTCTGAAAACAAGTATATTTAGATAATTGTAACCTTCCTTCGTTTCTAGAAAGTCCTGAGAATAATAAATCTTCGTTCACAGTCTTCGTCTTGAGGGCATATTTATTTATTTTTAGAAATTATAGGGATATATATATATATATATATATATATATTAACAATAATAATAAAACTTTCATTTCTATATGCGTACATGTTTTATAAACACAAAACATTTGTTACAGTAGTCAACTAAAAACTTCAAAGCTAGACATAAGTAAACAAACACGTCCATTTGATAACAAAGAAAATCACAACCAACAACCATCACTCACGATTCCATTGTTGACTCATAACAATTGAAAAAAATAAATAAGAAAAAAAATAAACCAGACTTGCAATGTGGCAATGTGTAGTCAGTCGCAAAATAGCCATTATACCGTGCAATGGATAACGTGAAAGTATTTATTTCTTTTTAGTTGAATTGCCACATTGATATTTTTCATATGTCTGGTTTCATTTAAAGTTATTGAGTGTTATAATTATGCTTAGAGAGAGAGAGAGAGAGAGAGAGAGAGAGAGAGAGAGAGAGAGAGAGAGAGAGAGAGAGAGATATGGAACAGTCCGTTGACTCCACAGGGTACCAGTATTTCATAGTTATGTATTGACTAAGTCAAGTTTATTCAATATACTAGGCACTTTCTAATATCAGAACAAAATATATTTTCTCCCCTATATAAGAAAGAGCAAGCCTGCCACTCTCTCTCTCTCTCTCTCTCTCTCTCTCTCTCTCTCTCTCTCTCTCTCTCTCTCTCTCTCTCTCTTTCTCATATATATATATATATATATATATATATATATATATATATATATACATATATATATATATATATACACACACACACACACATATATATATATATATATATATATATATATATATATAAATAAATCCAGTTTATATAATTTATTTCCGATCACGCTCAGTGGCACTGCCAGTCGTACAATTATTCGGTTTCTCTCCGTTCCTGGGGTAGGGGGGAGAGTAGTAGTCAAGTCTAGGCGAGAGGGGCTACCCCGAGAGGTACACTCGGAAACCACAACTGTCGTGTTGTAGTTACGAAAGGGGGAGAAGATGGAAAGAGTTTAATCCGTGTGCGAGCATATCTACCTAAATATTTGACAGTCATTGTTGACGGGTCGCGTACACTATACAATAATTTATATGTATGGAAATTTTAAGAGAATTTAAAATAAAAAAAAACAACTAGTGATTGGGAGATAAATAGAAGGCGTTGACGATCCACTCCGATGTGCAAGTGTTTCGAATAATGTAGCAATAATAAAACATCATGAGAAACGTCGGAAGAGTTGAGTTAGCAGTAAAATAGAATTACTTCCTCTGATGGGAAAACCAAACTTAGAACGCATGAGGCAACCTTTTGAGAAACTAAGGAAAAGAAGCATTATTGCACAGTAAGATAAAGAGGAAGATGTTGAAATTGCGGATTTACGTGGTAGATGTGACAAGGGAATTTTGAAACAATGGGAAACGTGAGAATGGTGGCTCAAGAAAACGTTTACGCAAGTGAAAGATAAATAACGTTGTTTAGTCCAGGAGAGATAAAAACGTTGTTTAGTCCAAGAGAGGTAAAAGAACTTGGGTTGGCGAAAATGTTGTATCAAACTGAAGTTGAGGTAAGTTAGACGGTCGGTCTGCTCTGATTGCCCGGAGCTTATCTCCAGGCTGGAGCTCTTAAACTAAAAGTCATAGCCCCACACAGGGCAAGTTAAAGATTATGAAAACCTAGGGAAGGCCAAATTAAGAAATTTAATAAGTTTTAGAATAAAAGGACAATAACACCAAGGAATTGAGATAGACATGCTGATGGCTATTCTGTGAAATTACATAAACCGGCTGTGAAATTACGGAAGCAATTCTTTTCATATGAAAGTTCAGTACAGGCAATCATTTGGAATCAAATATAACACCACTACCAGAATATTTGGCTTTCTTATCTTCTAAAGAATAAACCACAAAGATATTTCTGACAAATAGCAGCTGGTACGATTAATGAAATTGCTGAAAATGCTCTTTAAATGCAACTAAATGTTACGAAAGTAGATCCGCCAATGTTTCCTTCGCTGTACTCAATGTGGTAACATTCAATCCATTTTGTGTAATGACAATGCAATCTTTAGACGAGATAACACTTCTTCATAATGTCTTCCGTAACTTTGAAGATAAATTGCAGGAGATTAAATATCAGGTAATCCATCTCTTAATTACACTTTCGCAATTCAGTACAAAAGTTAATAACGAAACGTACTGAAACTGTCTACTAAGTGATCGGTTACAAAATTCACCCGCAAAACTCGGCAATTTTTTCGATGTACGGTAGCAGACTTCATCACTTAAGGGGAAAACATATGCTTCCTCCATATTCAGCAAATATTATGGCAAGGCTCATCATATCATGAAAGGCTCCTTACCAAATTTCACAAATATACCACTCACCCAATGTGACAACGAAACATTATCCAACAGATTTTGTAGATTTGAGAACAAAACCATCAGAATAATATCAAGAGTTAAAGGGCAGGACAGTATTACAAACGAAACTATAAGATAGATTACTCGAGTGCCACATGTGGATGAGATCATGATGAGGGGTAGATGAAGATGGTTTGGGCATGCTCTTTGCACTCCCTAAGGTTGATTAGTTCACCAAACTTTCAACTGGGTTCCACAAGCCATTAGAAGAGTAGAGTTGGAAGACCCAGGCCTACGTGGCTTAGGACTACGAAGGGTGAAGTAGGATATGATGAATGTAGAAGTATAGATACGACTGGCGAAATCTAACCGAGGCCCTTTGTGTCAATAGGCGTAGGAGATGATGAATGTGATAACCAAATACCTTATGCACTCACAACTAGATAGTTGAATCGATATCATCCCATTATAGCCGAATTATATATCCCATAGTTTTGCCTTTCTCTTAATCAGTATCATATCTATTTTATGCAGCTTAATTTGGCAAATTCATCTACATATTCACTGTAATATAACCAGCACATAACACGCAAACAGGAGGGGGCAGAATGGTTATAACGACCAAGTTGCACGCTCTGTAACAAATATGACACGTTGCAAGATTATTATACTATTTAATCTATAGAAATATCATTAAACTATAGGTTTTAACTATGAATCCTTTTTCATCTTAAAAAGATAAAAGCTGATAACATTATTGAAAGTCATTATAAACAACTGCAATAAAAAAAAAATCATACATGTAAAGCTACTGTTATAATGGAGTTACTGTTTAAAATATTTCCTTTTTTCTTGTTTCCGTTCCTCACTGGGATATTTTTCCCTGTTGGAGCCCTTGGGCTTATAGCATCTTGCTTTTCCAACTAGGGTTGTAGCTTAGCTAATAATAATAATAATAACAATAATAATAATAATAATAATAATAATAATAATAATAATAATAAAACCAGTGGTTTAAAAACGAGTTTCTCAGGATCTAGAAGTTCATTTAACTAAGTGCTGTAGTTTTCTACGGTGAACAAAAGAAACGAACTTCAGGATTTCCCCTTTCTTAACCTGATGGACGTACAAATTAAACAATAGTCCAGGATGACGTGTGTCAAGTAAAGGAACGAATGGAAACTCAGTGTGCGCGGTTTGTTTCCCCGGATATTTGTTTCTTACTTATGTCGACTCTGGAAACCCAAATTATACTAGATGAATGATTTAATCTTGCCGTATAAGAGCGAGTAATTAATTGAACGTTCGTATATAAATTGGTGATGTATAGAATAAAAACAAACTGCATTAAACAACCCCCCCCCACAAAAAAAAAAAAATCTAGTCAGTGCTCTATTTCAACCTAACCACCTTATTAAAGGTTAAAGGTTTCTGGTTTCAGTTCCAGTTTCATCAAAATAGATGCTCACCAGAACGTCAGCCGGGAAAGCCCAACCGCGTCACTTTTGGATACAACCACAGAAGTAGCCTCCCCATTAAACAGCTTAAACTCAAGGTCTCAGACTGGGATCTATCTGCTGCCAAGCGAATGCTAGGCAAAGGCGTTATCACTGGACTAGGAGGCTAGCGTCCGACAATGAAAAACAAGTAATATACAATGGTGAGGCTCATCCAATTAGGATAAAGATGATACACAAAGGGCCTAAGTTTAAATCCTCTTACGTCAGAAGGATAAAATGTGTTAATCCTTCATACTATACATTTCATCTTCTTCTTCCAGAAAATTTCTAGAGCAGGCACAAACAATAAACAAATAAGTACAGTCTCTTTCCCTGGATTACTTATCAAAATATAATTACATGCACGACATGCACGATGCCATTACTGTACATGTAAGCGCGTGCCACGCACACACTCCCACACACACACACACACACACACACACAAAACATTATTTGACATCGGAAGTGTTTTTCCCCCTTGGCAAATGGACACGCAAACAGCGGATTCGGTTTCACAGGGACTGGCTCTGCTTCGTGTTGCTTTCATGTATTGACCGGGCTAACTGAACTCACAAAAACATTAACTTTTATCTCCAAATTTATGTAACTAAAAACAAACGACAGAGAATTTTATTAATAATTATAAAAGTATTAAATATTATTATCATTTTAATTATTAATAATTATTATGAATAGGATACCCATTTCAATTTCATCATTATCGTCACTTAATACCAAATCCCATATGCATAACGAACTAATTGAACAATGGTGTCAGAGATTAATATCAATAATAATAAAATTATTAAATATTATTATTATTATTAATTATTATTATGAATAGGATACCCATTTTAATTTCATCTTCAGCGTCACTCAATACCAAATCCCATATGCATAAAGAACTAACGGAAAAATGGTGTCAGAGATTGATATCAAGATCAGTAATAAGAAATTTATGACAGTTTCATCGAAAATCTTAAAAGACTTTCTTAATAAGCCAATTTTTGTTGTGCAACTCTTTAGCTATGGTAAGCAGCTCTTCTAGGAGAAGGACACTCTAAAAACAAACCATTGTTCTCTAGTCTTGGGAAGTGCCATAGCCTCTGTACCATGGTCTTCCACTGTCTTTGGTTAAAGTTCTCTTGCTTGAGGGTACACTCGGGCAAACACTATTTTATCTTATTTCTCTTCCTCTTGTTTTGTTGAAGTTTTTATAGTTTATATAGGAAATATTTTAATGTCGTTACTCTTCTTAAAATATTTTAGTTTCCTTTTTTCCAATCCTCACTGAGCTATTTTCCCTGTTGGAGCCTCTGGGCTTATGGCATCCTACTTTTCCAGCTAGGGTTGTAGCTTAGCAAGTAATAATAATAATAATAATAATAATAATAATAATAATAATAATAATAATAATAATAATAAAGAAGAAACAGACGAATGCGTTTCTCAAAAGTAAATTTGCCATAAAAAATCACACCTAAATTTTAAAGGAATTTTCTATAGATAATGAAACTTTATCAGTGCAGAGATTTGGATGTTTGGGAGCCACTGTGGTCCAGGTGATGATCACAACTCTTTAATATCCAGATTTAATTTTATTCTACACTGTTAAAAAACCGTAATTTCAATCGAAAATTCTCCGTAAAAATATACTGTTCTCAGCAGTATTTCAGTAAAATACAGGTGACCGTAATTTTCACCCAACTTTGTTCTTATATTTCACGGGTTAGTAACCGTAATATCAGTCCTTTACGTCAATATATCCATTTTTAAAACGGTAAAAACCCTCGAATAAATGTTGCCAGGCATTCGCCGTTTTCTTTTAATGCAAATTTTTAACAGTGTAGGGTAGCCTTCCCCAGAAAACTTTAAATCACTCACGCTCACTCAATATGAGGACTTTAAATCCAAAGGATGAAAAAACCCATGATTACCTTATCACAAGTTCTCACCAAGGCCACCAGGAAAACTAAGCTGACCTTATTTAGCTCTTGCAAAATATAATTGTAAAGATAAGATAATGAAAGACTGTGCTTATCATTCTAAATGCACTTAAATATTTGACCTTGCCTGGGAAGACTTCGCAGACTTGGAAAATTGTATAAAAAAAAAAAAAGTAAGTAAGTAAGTAAGGCGTTAGACTTAAAATATATATTCCATACCAAATTTAGAATCCATATATGAATAAATAAATAAATATAGTAGATTATTAATATACAAACATACGAATCATGCAACACTTAAAGGAATGTGTATCCTTGCGGAATATTGTTTGTTTACATCTTTTTTTTTTTTTTTTTTTTCGAAATATTGATGTTTGTTTGAACGGTCGATACAAAATTAGTTTTTATGCTTGGATAATAATTTTATATTAATTCAAAAAAATGGAACCTTCTCATTTATTTCAACAAAATAAAATGCTATAATAACGGGATTAACTTCACAAAAATAAATATTTAAACAAATTTTATAAACACTATTCGCCAAAAATAAGGTAATAGAGATTATACTAATGTTTTTGCACCTTGAATGACTTTGACAAATTGGTTTCCGAATGATATATAGTTTATTGATATTTATGTCCACTAATGCTTAGTAAAGCATATTAATGTTATATTTGACGGTTTGGGTACATAATCTGACCATCAATTTTTCATACTGGTAATAGTCACTTTGAGCAAGGGGGTCTATACAATGAATCATTTCTACCATTACCTTACTTTTTTTACTTAAATCGATTAAAAGTTATTTGAGAAACACTGAACTAGAATAAGATATGTACATAACGCACATTATATTCTTGAAATATTTTATTTTATTTTTTAATTACCATTCTTGTAGTTTCCTAATTTCCTTTCCTCACTAGGCTATTTTCCCTGTTGGACTCGGGCTCATAGCATTCTGCTTTTCCAACTAGGGTTGTAGCTTAGCAATTAATAATAATAATAATAATAATAATAATAATAATAATAATAACAATAATAATAATAATAATAATAATAATAATAATACATACTTAACATATGAAGGCTTCCTAGACTATTAAATATCCCTGTCAATTTCTACATGCGTACTTCAGAAAAGTAACCAACATAATAAAAACATACCAATCAAGATTACCTCACTACTGAAATTAAAATCTCAGTGAATGGTAATCTCGAATGCGCACTGTGCACGCAGGCAACTTGCAAGCACAGGCCAAGAATTACAAAAGCCGTTAAAATATTATGAAACGCTCCGGATAGCTTATCATAAACAGAAACCGGCAATTATGCATGTGCAAGACTCTTTAACTACATGCAAGACGAGAAACGTAAGGTTCTGGAAATTTCACAAAGGCTATTCTAAATTATGAATGTTTACTTGTTTTTTTTTTTCTAATATGTCTAATAACAATCTAATTGAAATACGAGTTTTAGTGAATATACTAAGGCAACAGGCATAAGAATTATCTCGAGAAAAATTACGACTTATGTTTTTGTTATATCAGCTGATCGTTACATTATATATATATATATATATATATATATATATATATATATATATATATATATATATATATATATATATATCTATATATGTGTGTGTGTGTGTGTGTGTTTTATATTCTTTCTTAAAAGTCTATCACAATCGATGGCGACATTCGATGTTGCCCATATATATATACATATATATATATATATATATATATATATATATATATATATATATATATATAATATATATATATATATATATATATATATATATATATATATATATATATATATATATATATATATATAAAGGCATGTTTCATTTAAGTTAACTATGTTTATATACGTACCTACATACACTACACTATTCAAAATATCTTGAACAGCTCATAAACTTAAAGCCACACGAAGGGACACAAACAGACAAAGCAACGAATAAAACACGATATTTATATCTCAGTGATTATAATCACAAGCTTACTATATTCAACCGAGCACATTGTTTGACATGAAGCAAAGTTATGTATAAATTGCCCTTTTGAGATTCTCCACCTCCAGCCCCAGCGGTGTACTGTAAGCAGAATTTAAGGGTCTTTGTTACTTTATATCCTACTTTATATCCTACTTTTTATGCGTTCTTATATCGGTGTGAATGGCCTTCCTTACAGGCCCCACTACTAGGCTAAATAGCCCAAAATCCAAAAATCCAATCCCTTCGAGATCCTCTTTAGTCAAAAAATTAAATACTTTTTATGTCATTCAGACGTTTACAATTCTATGCTGACGATTAAACATATAAAAGTCCCGCTTTTAATCAATCTAAATGGCTTTTGAAATAATAGTACCAAAATTAGATTAATTGTGTGTGTGTGTGTGTGTGTGTGTGAGAGAGAGAGAGAGAGAGAGAGAGAGAGAGAGAGAGA
>NC_090750.1:86866454-86873954 GCF_036898095.1 Palaemon carinicauda
TAATAATAACAATGAAATATAAAAAATATAAATTCTGATGTTAATGATAACCATGAAATGTTAATGATATAAAATCTGATGTTAATGATAACCATGAAATATCAGGGATATAAAATTTGATGTTAATGATAACCATGAAATATCAAGGATATAATTATCTGAAGTTAATGATAAACATAAAATATCAAGGATATAAATTCTGATGTTAATGATAACCATGAAAACTCAAGGATATAAAATCTGATGTTGATAACCATGAAATGTCAATTATATAAATTCTGATATTATGACAACCATGACATATCAAGGATATAATAACCAACAAAATAAGTCTATTTTTCTATAAACTTATGCATTACATCAAGGAAGGTAAAATGAAAATATTAATAACAACAACAACGAACACTTTCCAACCACCAGCAAAGGAAATTAAAAGCGTAAACAATAACAGATTGCAGAATATTTGACATCGCGTCGTATAGAAGATTACAATCTAAACAAAACACCGACGCCTACCTTAAAAACACATTATTATTATTATTATTATTATTATTATTATTACTATTATTACTAGCCAAGCTACAACCCTAGTTTGAAAAACAAGATGCTATAAGGCCAAGGGTTCCAATATGGAAAAATAGCCCAGTGAGGTAAGGAAATAAGGAAATAAATATATGAGAATAAATTAACAATAAATCATTCTAAAAACAGTAACAACGTCAAAAACAGATATGTCCTATATAAACTATTAACAACGTCAAAAAAAGATATGTCATATATAAACTATAAAACGATATCTCATGATATAAACTATAAAAAGATTTATGTCAGCCTGGTCAACATAATATAAAGTGATAATAAAGAAATAAAATACTCATGTCAGCATGGTCAAGATAAAATAAAGTGATAATAAAGAAATAAAATACTCATGTCAGCCTGGTCAACATAAAATAAAGTGATAATAAAGAAATAAAATAGACTCATGTCAGCCTGGTCAACATAAAATAAAGTAATAATAAAGAAATAAAATAGACTCATGTCAGCCTGGTCAACATAAAATAAAGTGATAATAAAGAAATAAAATAGACTCATGTCAGCCTGGTCAACATAAAATAAAGTGATAATAAAGAAATAAAATACTCATGTCAGCCTGGTCAACATAAAATAAAGTAATAGTAAAGAAATAAAATAGACTTATGTCAGCCTGGTCAACATAAAATAAAGTAATAATAAAGAAATAAAATAGACTCATGTCAGCCTGGTCAACATAAAATAAAGTAATAATAAAGAAATAAAATAGACTCATGTCAGCCTGGTCAACATAAAATAAAGTGTTCATAAAGAAATAAAAGAAATAATGTTAATAAAGAAATAAAAGAAATAAAATTAAGTACAAAACCACCAAGAGAAACCGATTCCCAGCCTTTTACAAGTCTCTAAAGAGAGGTGCCATGAATATATAAAAGGGCTTTTACCGAGGAACTTGGTGGGAACGAGCCACCTGTCGTTATCAGTGTAATTCACCGATAGGGGACAATAAAAACAAGGTGTTTTGTCCGTGGAGGAGTTCAAAGGATATTTGAATTTCGTAACATTTATGTTTTGCGTCGTAGGGGAGAGTGATGTGTCATATATGTGTGCATTACTTGCTAGATGATCTTATATGGATGTATATTATAAGATTGATCGATGATATAATTGATGGCTCATACATACATACATCGTACATTTATATATATATATATATATATATATATATATATATATATATATATATGTATATATATATATACAAACACTCATATATATATATATATATATACACACACTCATATATATATATATATATATATATGTATATATATATATATATACATATATATATATATATATATATATATATATATATATATATATATATATATATATATATATATATATATATATATATATATATATATATATATATATATATATATATATACACACGCATGCATATATCTATATATACATATATATTTTTATATATTATACAAATATATAAAATCATATAAATATATTTGTATAAATAAGCTTGTATATATGTGTATATATATATTATATATAATATTTGTACAAATAATCTTGTATATATGTATGTATGTATGTATATATATATATATATATATATATATATATATTGTTATTTTAATAAAAAATACTATCTATCTCTATTTTCTAACCTTTATAAATTCAAAGTTGGCAGAGAAAGCGAAAGCAAACCTATAAAAGGGTCTGCAGTCTTTAAATTGCGCACCTTTGTATCCAGGATACCCTCGAAAATATATATAAAAAGTATTTACCTGATTCTATAAAAATACCTCGAGGAAAAAATATTATTTCTTTTTTCTATATGGATTCCCCTCATTCAAAAAAAAAAGAAAATTATAACCAGCGGAAAATATATACAAAAATATTTTCCTGATTAAAATAAAATATCTCGAGAATAAATATTTATTTTTCTATATGGAATTCCCCTCATTAAAAAAATGTGAATTATGACAAGCGGGAAAATACAATATATAAAAAATATTTACCAAATTTTATAAAAATCTCTCTCGAGATTTTAGATTTTTTTATATGCAATTTCACTTATTAAAAAAAAAATTAATTATGGCAATCAAAAACATATGGAAAACTAGAATTGAATAAAATTATACTGCATGAGCTATTGATAACTAGATGTACTTCGTGAAATCTTGAATGTCGACATTATTATTATTATTATTATTATTATTATTATTATTATTATTATTATTATTACTTGCTAAGCTACAACCCTAGTTAGGAAAGCAGAATGCTATAAGCCCGATAGCTCCAACAGGGAAAATAGCCCAGTGAGGAAAGGAAATAAGGAAACTACAAGAAAAGTAATTAACAATATAAAATATTTTAAGAACAGTAACAACATTAGAATAAATATCTCATATATAAACTATAAAAACTTAAAAAAAAACAAGAGGAAGAGAAAAAAGATATAAGTGTGTGCCCAATTGTACCCTCAAGCAAGAGAACTATACCCCAAGACAGTAAAAGGCCATGGTACAGAGGCTACGGCACTATCCAAGACCATATAACAATGTTTTGGTTATCACATAAAATTGTCATTTGATCATTTATATAAAATATATGATCTTAGATTCTAAAAGTTCATACGTGAAATAATTGTCTAGATTTCAATATTTATTGTCATTTAGCATTATTTTCATATTCATCATCATCTCCTCCTGCGCCTATTGACGCAAAGGGCCTCGGTTAGATTTCGCCAGTCGTCTCTGTCTTGAGCTTGTAATTCAACACTTCTCCATTCATCATCTCCTACTTAGCGCTTTATAGCCATGTAGGCCTGGGTTATCCAATTCTTCTAGTGCCCTGTGGAGCCCAGTTGAACCGGTGAACTAATCGCTCTTGGGGAGTGCGAAGAGCATGCCCAAACTGTACCATAAGAATTATAAATTATAAAGACTTTATGAAGACGTCAAAAAGCATTATCAAATCAGCATTCTTCCAGTTATTAAATGGATTTATCCCATAGGTTCAATATGACAGCTCTTGATAAGATAACCACTTATGAAACATTACTGTTAGAATTATTATACAAAGAACACACTTGAGGCAGTACAATAAAAGTTACGCAAACACAAAGAGATAAAAATGACACAACACACTTTATAATAAAAAGGTGTTACTGTCATTGGAGCCTTGAGTTTCGCATTGTCTCGAAGCAACTCTATAAAAAAAGAAATTCTCACGTGCCTCAATTTTCACCCAACCCCCTTCCATCCCTTCAGGTGTACTATTAAACCTAGAGATACAGAAATGCGTCGTCACATCCGGTTTCATTTGGTGTTAAAGGGAATAGTGAATGTTTGAACAAAGTTATATATACATTGAATGAATGAATGCAAGAATGAACGATGCATAACAATAATTTCTTATAAGTAAACAGTTGCATATTCTAAAGCAATATGGAATAGAAAAAATAATGGTGTATATAAAAAGTTGTTCATGCAGTTATGCACGAGTGTATTTCAACAAATTATCCACTGAATAATGTGAGCAGAAAGGTTGGAAAGCTACGGGGAACTTAATAGCAGTGCGTGAGTTAGTGCATTCTTGGATACTGGGGCTAATGCACGTGGGTAATAATGTAGGAAAAAAAAAAAAAAAAAAAAAAAAGTACTTGCTATGATAAGCATCGGTGGTTCGTCTGTATGTAGAATTGAATGTTCAAGTGTGATCATTCATAAAGAACGTTTGTTTTAGAAAGTGTATTTGCTTTCAATCTGTTTACAATGGTCATTAAGGATTACTAGAGCTTAACAAACAAACAAACTAGAGCTTAACAAACAAACATGGGATGAGTGGATAGAAACAAACCGTTTGAGAAAGGTTTTCAAGACAAGGATATATTTGTTCACATAATTCTATGTGCAATTGCTTTCGTGCACGGCTTTCATAAATCACCATTAACCTCATCCATGCAATGAAAGCAAAGATTTTTGAGTGAAAACAGTCGTGCAAGTCCTTTTAAAATACACTTTAAACATGCCGTTTAGGGGAGAATACTGTACCAAGCGGCAAGGAAAGAAAGAAAAATCATCAATCACATTTATAACTGCTATCGTGCACTGCTTTCATCAATACTGACATCCTCCATGCAGTGAAAGCAAGTGAATTTTGAGCATAAACAGTCATGCAAGTCCTTTGTAAATACACTTTCAACATGCCGTGTAGAGGAGCCTACTATACCAAGCGGCAAAAGTAGAGAGAAAAACCAGTGACCTTCATGCAACCCACAACAGGACATAAATTATACCTGTATAAAAAGTTGACCAAACCTCATTCCATCCTCATCACAGAATAGACACATCATCCCATCCTCATATAAGCAAACCAAAGAATAACACTGTTTCTCATTTGGTACTCACTGTTTCCGCAAGAGGGAGTTCATCCTATTCCTCAATGCTTCTCGGAACATTTTGGATAATTTTGGGGTCAGATCAATATCTACCAATCAGAATCCTAATATTTTTTTTTTTGGAGGAATTGCTTCCTGGTGTTAATTTTGAGTCCACATTTAGTTATTGGTTGAATTTCACATCATGATAACATAGTTTTTTAATTTTGTTTAGAAAATCACAGCCATAACATAGTTTTTAATTTGAAATTTTCCAAGTACCAATTCACCTTGACCTGCTAGTCATTACACTCCGATGTTCTGAAATTGACAAATTTAATTGATCTAGTTTTATTGCAAGATTTGGTTTCATTTTATATTAATTAGTGAAAACAAGTACATGACTTGAAGAGATCACTAACCTGTCAAATATATTTCCCACGAATATAATTCCCTGATTTCACTGGAAACACATCTTTACAATCAAAAGAATATTCCGATAAACTCTCTCTCTCTCTCTCTCTCTCTCTCTCTCTCTCTCTCTCTCTCTCTCTCTCTCTCTCTCTCTCTCTCTCTCTCTCATCAAAGAGGCGGTAAAATGAAAATATTCCAATGCATAATGGTTTACTTGTCGCTTCATCAAATCTGCAAAATTTGATTTCGGGATTTCGAGTAGATGGAAACAACAGACATGATCCCTCTGGTTCTATGACTCTACCTTCATTGATCAAAGCTAATTATAATCTGCTTTTTTTTTTTTTTTTTTTTTTTTTTTTTTTGATGGTACAGAAAGGGTTTAGTCTTTTCAATCGACGACAATTCTTGGTTCGATCTTGAGTTGAAATTTTAATTATCATAATTAGAATCAGTTTCTATTGAAAAATAATACAATTGTCGATAACAAAATTAGCACTTGAAATTAAACTTACGACTACAAAAGCAAATACACATAATTTATTATAAAAAAAAAATATCCATCAAATTTTGATACTGTTTTGCATATAAGTATTATAAGGTTACATAAAAAAAAAAAACGTCACAGGAACTAACTATTAAAATTTGCACTTAAAATCTCAATTTCCCCCATAAACCACATCGATTTTCCCATCCATTACTCAGCATAAATATTCCCACTATTCCTCGCTTGGATGACGTCACGGCCATCAGCATCAACAAAGAAACCAGCGAACATCAAAGGACATATAAAGGCAGCAAAATAAAAGCACAAACTCTTGGAATCAAGCAAACAGTGGAGCAATCGATCTCTAGACTGTTTCCCAATGGGATCTAAAATGTGTTTGGTTTAATTAACGAAAAGAGCAAAATAGAATGACGAGGTTGAGAAAGTCATGATCATAAGGTCGTGAAATTTTGGGATGAAATGGAACGAATTATTATTATTATTATTATTATTATTATTATTATTATTATTATTATTATTATTATTATTACTTGCTAAGCTATAACTATCATCATCATCATCATTATTATTATTATTATTATTATTATTATTATTATTATTATTATTTACTTGCTAAGCTATAACCCTAGCTGGAAAAGCAGGATGCTATATAAGCCCAGGGGCTCCAACATGGAAAATAGCCCAGTGAGGAAAGGAAACGAGGAAAAATAAAATATTTTAAGAACAGCAACAGATAATTACAGAAATGACGAAGTGAAAAGAAATATCAACGTGAACTTATTTTATTGTCAGTTTCACCGACAAAAATTGACTTTGAGAAAGAATGATGTTAAGTCATATCTAAGAACAGTTCCTAAACGTTTGATTTATTACCCAGAACCCTTGCCACGTAATGGCCTATAGAAAAGTCCTATTCTTAGAATCATCTGTATATCTGAAGCTTTTATGAAATGTAGAGCTGTAGAGGCTTATTGGTAACGTCTCTGCCTAGGGATCGCTAGACTGGGGTTCAAGTCCCGCTCAAAACTGTTAGTTCTTTTAGTGTCTGCAACCAAACCATCATTGTAAGCTAAGGATGGGTGGTTTTTGGGGGAGCCTATAGGTCATGAGCAGCCATTGCCTGGCCCTCCCTGGTCCTAGCTTGGGTGGAGAGGGGGCTTGGGTGGAGAGGGGGCTTGGGTGTTGATCATCTGATATAGTCAGTTTCTAGGCCATTGTCCGTCTTCCTAGGGTAATGTCACTGTTACTTGCCTCTGCCATTCACAAGCGACCTTTAAACGAAGCTACTTTTATTGAGAAACTAGTTAATAACAATTTTATCTCCTCTTTCCTTCCTAATTTCCACAGATCTATTTGCTGCTCAAGCATAAATACAGCATACAATTCCGTACTAATTTTGTAATCATCAAACCAAGATACAGTTACTTACACCAAACAACATAAAGCTGAAACGGCGAAACAAATTTACACCAAATATCTCTAGCAATTAATTACAAAGCCAATAAACAAAAGCCATCAAGCGTAAATAATCCCTAAATTAAAACTATTTCCCCCCTATCTTACTTTAAACTCTGTTCCTGCACTTATGAACAGCTTATACAGAAGCGAATAAGAACTTTTCTACTTACACGTTAAGAAG
>NC_090750.1:86876454-86881454 GCF_036898095.1 Palaemon carinicauda
GTCATACCCAGGTGAGAGGGGGATATGCGTGTGTGTATACATATCTACCATATATTCAGTGTCATTTTTGACGTGTCGCATACACTAGTGTATGTGTGTGTATGTATATATATATATATATATATATATATATATATATATATATATATATATATATATAACCCTACCAAGGTTGCAGCTAGAAATCTGAGAAGGGCAACCCATTGACCCACCTAGCCATTGACGCAGAGGAAGACAGATCATAATTATCATGAGGGGGATTCTCGGATAGATAACGATAAGTAATTTCAGTCATTTTACAGTCCAGACGCTGGAGCCTTTCTTAAGGGAACGGAGAAATCGTCTCAATAGCTTTTCATTCGTGGGAAAATTTAGGCCCCATTTTTTTCTATCTCTTCTTTTCTTTCTTCTTCGGCTCGGCAGCGAGTTTTAATGTTAGTGATTCAGGCATGTTTATACGATGGAATTTTGCTTATGTCCCCTATATAATAAAGATCAAGTGTCCAGGCATATAACCCATGTGTAAATATCTATAATTTATTTCCTGGGTAGGGAGAGATTAGTCATAACCTGGTATGAGGATGTGTGTGTGTGTGTGTGAATATATCACGTAATTGTTCAGCCGTCATTCACGACGGACCTTGTGCACTAGTGTTTAAATGTGCAAAAATTTATCATTAATCGAATGCCAAGTCCCAAACCTACCAATTAGCTACGATGGTGAAGATGGGTTGATTTCAATTCTGAGTACAGAAAACCTGAATTTGACAGGTATATGTACAGAAGAATTGTCATTGACTTTTATCTTTCCTCTTGGCTGAGTGGTATATGGTCACTGGCATACAGATATCGTGGACCAGGGTTCAAATCCCGGCCGGTCTGATATTATAGTCTTTGGGTGATTCCGCCTGGGGCTCTGATCCCGAGGTCGTTAAGAGAATCCAGACTTTAATGTATTAATATATATGGCTTATTTGAAATATATATATATATATATATATATATATATATATATATATATATATATATATACACTGTGTATACATAATATTAAGCAGGCTTGGTGTTGAAAAAATACCTAAATATATTTGTGTGTTTAAAATTCTTTGTGGATGCTAACATAAGCATAGACATACGTCTTCAAAAAAAAAAAAGAGTAAGAATAGTAATCAGATAATTCATGTATTCAAACAATTACAAATATTCTGAATGCGTGTACAACCGCACTCGGGACCAGGTAGGGGTGAAAAGCGTTTTGGTAAAGTAAACTTTGAAAGCTTTTAATAATAGGCTAAAGTCAAATTCAAGTCAAAGCAGGGAGAATTCTCGACTACCACATAAAAGGCACCTGATATTAGAGTTTTTATTTTTGCATCTGTGTCCACTTTTATATTACTCAAATCTATCAATCTAGAAGAAGCACCCAGTGAAAAATGGCCAAGAAATACGATACAGCAACATATATAAAACTGCAATACCAACATATAAGTAAATAAAAAAACAATCAGAGTGCAGACCTCCGCCACGGCAGCTTAGTTCTCGAAACCAGCTTGCCTTTCCCAAAATCAATTTACACCGTAGTTTGACCTAGGCCTTTCAAAACTGAATCACTTCCACGTCTCAACATAACAATTAATCCATGAAAGTTTCACTACTCTATGAGTAATGTGGCCAAAAGGTTGTTCACAAACTGACAATCGGGACGAAAACATAATCTCCTCCCAACTCCTTTGGAGGAGGTACGTTAATTGTAAATTTATAGAAAAATCTATACAAAATTCACACAATACACCTAAAGAAAACTAGGTCTTTATAGGACACATTAGTGTATAGTGAATCAATTTGGGGAAATAAATCAAAACTTTAATATATCTATAACCTATTTCTCTGATCTAATCTGATCTATAGTGAACAATTGATTATTCTAAACGAGAGAGAGAGAGAGAGAGAGAGAGAGAGAGAGAGAGAGAGAGAGAGAGAGTTATGTGGTTTATCAGTCATTATTGTTCTTACCTACTTTAACACCTTGACCACAAATACCATCCAAGTTTCACATTACAGACACGAGGAAAATGTCATGTGCTCCGACTTGAGATATGGATACGAAGAGGTTTCTCTCTCTCTCTCTCTCTCTCTCTCTCTCTCTCTCTCTCTCTCTCTCTCTCTCTCTCTCTCTTACAGGTATTGCGTTTTGGTGTATGAATAAATTCATATTTCAACTGCAAGAAGACAATCTCACATTAAGATGTAACCAGAATATATTACTTAAAGCTGCAAGATATGTTTATTACTTAATGATTCGAAGAATATTTACCCGCCATGACAAATTCATAACAGGAAACTCAATAAAATCTCAAAAAAATATTCACAACCTGAATATTGTTGGTTGAAATAAGAAACAATCCTTTGTATAAACTTAAAATAAATTCATAAGAATAGAAACATGAAACGGGTTATTAAAATTCACATAGATTTTAAATCACGAAAAACTGTGCTAGGTAAACTAATAGTAATCAAGAATAAACATCTTGATCTAGAATAAGTACTTTTATTTCTAGAGAAAGTGGCATTTTACTTTTCATAATGTCATTTTGTTTACAAAAAGCTCTCCATCCTATGATTATCGGTCATTTAATTTCGGTCTCATGTCCAATATTCATTTTGTTTTATCTTAAATGGGAAAAATAAAATATTTTGAGCCTGTAATCACCATTTTACTAATTGAATTGCAATAAATCACAATTTTAATTTGAACCAGTAGCTAAGGACATCTATTTCTCCTCTTAAAAATAACCTAAAAATGAGATACGTGATCACGAAAAAATACGAATACATTTTTTTTTTTTTTCATTCGAGGAGACAAATGTCTATGGAAATTAAAACAAAATTCCAAAAGTCTTTCTCTCTATGCAAGGAGCTCGGATAGATGTTATACCTAAATTTTGTTTTTATGGTAACCTAACTCTCATGTAAACTGAAATTCTGCACACCAAATTCTGCGGGAATGTTGGATGTGAGAACTAATTTCTAACGGGTCTGGATGCTTGAGAAGCTGCTGAATAAACAAACACACACATTATATATATATATATATATATATATATATATATATATATATACATATATATATATATATACATTATATATATATATATATATATATATATATATATATATATATATACATTATATATATATATATATATATATATATATATATATATATATATATATGTAATGTAAGTTATATATAAACTTACATAAATATGCATATATGCTTATCTATATATAGCCTGCATATATGAAAGTGTATATATAGCCTACATGCAGTATATATACATATACACGTACATCTACTTATATATTCTCATATATCGCGTGAAATATAGTACGTATACCAACAATATGCCTTTTCCCCTTGCAAAAACATATGTAGTGTTTTAGTATTGGAACTTCCAGCTAGTATTTTCTTATGATGTAATTAAACCTCCACAGTCAACTGATTAGTTAATCAATATTTCCCTTCTCATGTCAGCGCATCATAAGCTTTACAAGAACGTGACTGCCTCTCACTCTCTCTCTCTCTCTCTCTCTCTCTCTCTCTCTCTCTCTCTCTCTCTCTCTCTCTCTCTCTCTCTCTCTCTCTCTCTCTCTCTCATTTTTTGGTGTATGAATACATTCATATTTCAACTGCAAGAAGACAATATCACATTAAGATGTAACCAGAATATATTATTTAGAGCTTCAAGAAATTTTTATTACTAAATGATACCATAGATATGTACCCAACATGACAAATTCATTAGAGGAAACTCACGAAAATCTCAAACAAAGATTCACAACCTGAATATTGTTGGTTAAAATAAAAAAACAATCTTTTGTATATGAATATGTTGCTCACATATACAAACTTGAAATGTATATATAGGAATAGAAACATGAAACTGGTTATTAAAATTTACATAGATTTTAAATCACGAAAAACTGTGCTAGGTAAACTAATAGCAATCAAGAATAAACGTCTTAATCTAGAATAGGTACTTTTATTTCTAGAGAAAAGTGGCATTTTAATTTTCATAATGTAATTTTTTTTACAAAAAGCTCTCCATCCTATAATTATCCGTCATTTAATTTCGGTCCCAAGTCCAATTCTTATTTTGTTTTATCTTAATTGAAAAAAATACAGTATTTTGAACTTCTAATCACCAATTTACGAATGCAATTGCAATAAATTGCTATTTTAATTTGATGCAATAGCTAAGGACATCTATTTCTCCTCTTAAAAATAACATAAAAATGAGATACATGATCATGAAAAAATATGAATACATTTTTCCTTTTTTTTTTTCATTCGAGGAGACAAATGTCTATGGAAATTAAAACAAAATTCCAAAAGTCTTTCTCTCCATGTAAGGAGCTCGGATGGATGTTATACCTAATATTAAATTTAGCTTTTATGGTAACCTAACTCGCATGCAAACTGAAATTCTGCACGAAAGTTGGATGTGAGAACTAATTTCCAACGGGTTAGGATGCTTGGGAACCTGCTGGATAAACACACACACATACACACACATATATATACATATACATATATATACACATACACACATACATAAAATATATATATATATACATATATATACATACACACACAATATATATATATATATATATATATATATATATATATATAAATATATATATACACATATATATACACATATGAATATATTACATATACATGTTATATATATATATATATATATATATATATATATATATATACATATATATATATATATATATATATATATATATACTTACATAAATATGCATATAAGTGTATATATAGCCTACATGTATATATACATACATAAGTATATCATGGAGTGTTTTAGTATTGAAACTTCCAGCTAGTATTGTATTATGATGTAATTAAACCTTCACAGTCAACTGATTAATAAATCAATATTTCCCTTCTCATGTCAGCGCATCAT
>NC_090750.1:86886454-86916454 GCF_036898095.1 Palaemon carinicauda
TCGTTGCTGTAAGATGAATGGGTTTGAGTTTACGAGACCGAAGTTTATGTTTCATGATTGTCATTTCGTGAGGCATAGTCAAAACATAGTGAATGAGGTAGTAATTATGAACGTAGTTGAACCAATAATGATAATAAAGGTAATATAATTATTGAAAGCACAAGAGGGCGTAGTTATACTGTTGATTGAAGTAAAAAAAAAACAGTAACAGCAAGTAATACTGGTAGTCTTTGTTGACGTTATAACTGAGGAGGATCGAATAGAGGAAAAGGCCCCTATTTGTTCTGTTTTTACCTCTGCTTTTCCCCAAAACTGGGGGAAGTGCCTTGGTATATATATATATATATATATATATATATATATATATATATATATATATATATTAAAATTTTTTCGCGTTACGAAGTATAGCGAAAAATAATTGTCCTAACGACATGTAAGCAGATCTTAAGTGTCTTGTTACTTAAGTTCAGTTGTTATGTAGGCAGTGGCCAATGAGAATTTAGTGTTGGGTGAAACGTATTCAATGTTTGAAGAGGTATTTAGTAAGTGGTCACTTTCTAGCGCACGCTAGCCCGAGCAAGTCGAATTTATTAGCCAGGACGCCAGGCAGGGTCAAATACAGCTTCAGATGTGAATAGTGTTTTCACGTTAGCAATCAGAATGCTGAAACCGTTTCAAGAAGTGATGGACAATCTATTATCCGATTTCCAGCAGAATATTCAACAAGTATCCGCACCTCGTTAAAGTATGATGGAAAACCATTTGAATGAGCATCGCGTTATTTTGAGGAAACTGATACGAAAATGTTAGCATTAGATGCGATTGTTTATCAACTTGGAGGACAAGGAACATCTAAAACTGCTGCAGAAACGAGTTAATACGCAAAGAGCAGCATCGCCGAAAGTGTCAAGCTAGTTAAAGATCGAGGGAAAGTGTGGATTCATATCAACTTTGATGGAAGAGGTCTAGAGCTCAATAAAGGCCGAGAGTTGACATTGGAGCCAGGAATGTACCAAGAAAGACGTCGAAAAGATAAGTGAAAATATAGCTGTTTTTATTTTTGTATACTTAGCAGTTGGTACAAGGAAATTGGAACATTGTGTTTATTTTATTTTATTGTTTTAATCGCCTGTTGGTTGTTGTTATTCACAATACATTGAACAGAATTAGATTGGGTCCGGTAAGATAGTCATTGACGTCTAAAAGGGCGATCACAAAATTCCATTTCAAAACCGTTACTGTGGTTGTTGGATTGGGTAACAATAGGTCAGAAAGGGACGAATCAGAATTTATTAAGAGAATGGGTGACACTGGTATCAGAAAAACTAAGAAATAATTCCTTTGACGGTGACCAAGAATGGAAATGGTAAGCAAAGGCTGGTTTTTTATTACAAACTTTTTAAGGATTTAATCAGTCTACAGTCTGCTTAGCGCATAGAAATCTATTAAAACGTTGCCAATATCTTTCTCATTGGGGAAAAATTTAAAAAGTTTTTTATAATGGATATTTTCTAGATATTTTTGAAGCGGCGGTACATCTTTACTAAAGTTCTTAAGTCTGTTAGATATTGGAGATCTAAGGAAGTGAAGATTGAAGTATTTTTAGATGATGGCATAGCTGCGGATGGTTTATTTGAAGGGGCATTGGATGCTAGCTATTTACTTTAAAAGCTTCAAGATTTGGATTTATTTACAAGAAAGTATAATTGGTTTTCAGACTCTAAATTGTATTTGGAAAGGTTTACAGAGGACGAATACTGAAGGCGAATTTCGTAACTACAGTGTTAGGATAAACTATGTCGTTAAAGACCTTGTTTAGATGCCAAACATTCTGAATTAACGAAAACGTTATTTTAACGAATATCTTTTGGACAGAATTGTCTGTTACATAATTTCCACGAAATTTGTCGTGAAAGGTATTGTTAAAATGAAAACGATAAAGTATTTCTGTATTTTTACATATTGAGCAAAGCTAGTTGAGAACTTAATGAAGAAATATCAGATGCTCCGGTTGAGAGCACGTTTTGACGCAGAAATTCATTCTTTTTATTTTGGTCCTTACTTTAACTATATACTTGCATCAGACTTATTTAACCTATTACTTCATTGTGACGTCTAAGATGTAGGCAGTTTATCACTATATTGTGACGCCTAAGGTGTAGGCAGTTTATCACTATATTGTGACGCCTCAGGTGTAGGCAGTTTATCACTATATTGTGACGCCTCAGGTGTAGGCAGTTTATCACTATATTGTGACGCCTCAGGTGTAGGCAGTTTATCACTATATTGTGACGCCTCAGGTGTAGGCAGTTTATCACTATATTGTGACGCCTCAGGTGTAGGCAGTTTATCACTATATTGTGATGCCTCAGGTGTAGGCAGTTTATCACTATATTGTGACGCCTCAGGTGTAGGCAGTTTATCACTATATTGTGACGCCTCAGGTGTAGGCATTTTATCACTCTATTGTGACGCCTCGGGTGTAGGCAGTTTATCACTCTATTGTGACGCCTCTGGTTTTGGGAAATTTATATGTTGTGACACCTCAGTAGTAGGTTTGGAGTAATTCTGAAGTTTTTAGCGATGAATACAGCGCATTTTTTTTTTTCATATCATGAAAAGAGTGGTTGGAAACTGGACAGCAAATTAATCTTTAAAATTAAACATGAAGGAGCAGGAGGCAGTCGACAGAATTATGTAAAGTACTTTGGCAATGTTTGAACGTTGTTCCAGATAAAATTTTCGATTTTAATGCAAGTAGGTAGCAAAAAGCCAGATTTGGAAATCATAGAAAACCAAAGAATTCAAACTTGTACTGAATACACTGTTCAGGTCATCAATGTATGTAAGCCCAGAAAGAGTACAAAAGAGCAGATTTTTTGAAGTGTTGTCAACTAACATGGATGAATGGTCAATTCTTTTTACATTTTTCAGAGTTATGGACTTGTGAGAGTTATTAATTCTTTAGACTGTTTTGCTACTTTTAAAAATATGTTGAGGTTTTTAATCTCTAATATTGGTGTCCAGGTACAGAGGCAATTGATGCTTTAACTTGAGGTTTGGTGCTTTATACCAAAGGTTATTAATAAAATGGAGGTAAAAATTCTTAAGTAGAATATTCCTGAGTGAAAGTCCTCTGCATCTTGACTGTTCATATTAACGAGGGAAACTTTATTGTTAAACTTTGAGTGTTTACGTAACAAAGGTTTTATTACACGGCAAAGATAAGGAGAGAGAAAAAAAAAAAAAAAAAAAAGAAATTTTTCGCTGAAATTTAACTTTGATATAGAAGGTAAAGGTTTTTGAAATTACAAGTATATATGTACATTGTTTTATTTTTGGAATCTGCTTTCCAGGATCGTGAATGCAATGAAATGCCAGCAGTCGTCTTTAACGGTGGCATCTAATTTGGACAGGAAATTGGGGGACCTCAGTTGTCATGAGCATCTTCTATCAGCGATGAATGGCAGCACCGACAAGGCCTACAAATTTGTCTTTCATCAAAGAGAAACTTACAATAATGGTCACGAGCAAAGCGAAATGCCATTGTATGTTGCTTTATTTATCACGCTTCTATTAGATTCTGGCGTTTTAGTAATCTCCAGTGATCAAGCTATTTATGCCATAACGTGCATGCATGAAATGAGGGGTTACATAGATCCAACGGAAAATTCACTTGTTAAATCTTTGCAAGCACCTGTGAAACATTAAGCTGGTAGATCGGTGCATACAAAGGATCTTTTTGATAATATGGTGTTGCAGAATCCGTGCGGATTATATTTTCCTATATTGAAAAACTTCTTTAGTATTTTGATAGATCATTAAAGTTTTCTTATCTGAGATTTGGGGAATTAAGTTTATTGTAATTTGAAGATTTCTTAGTTGAACAGAAAAAAAAAAAAAATTAAATCACCAATACTGTTTAGTTTTTGATATCGGAAGTTATCACAAATGCTTTTCCATATTTGATATATTTTGCTTGATGCAGAGGAAGCTGGAATGATTTTGTCCTTTGATCGATTTCTCTTTAAGAAGTTTTTTAAAAGCTCCTGTAATGTAACCAAACATAATTTTTTTGTTAAAACTGTGGCTACAAGTTCAAACATCGCAAACGATAACGTCAATGATAGGTGTCTTCATAGACATGAGTGTTGGTAGTCTGTTTCAAGTAAACATGTTTGTCAAAGGCTTCAAAAAGAGGTTAAATGTGTAAATCATTCAATCGGAGCATTTATTTCTCTCTCTCCATTTTTTTCCTTCTCTCCCTTTCTTTGGTATTATCTAGGGTCAACCGGCACGGTGCGCTATAAGGCAATTTAATGTTTTATTATGTTTATACCTGTAGTGTAGAGAATGCGGAGTGAAGTGAGGACTAAAATTTTTTCGCGTTACGAAGTATAGCGAAAAATAATTGTCCTAACGACATGTAAGCAGATCTTAAGTGTCTTGTTACTTAAGTTCAGTTGTTTATGTAGGCAGTGGCCAATGTGAATTTAGTGTTGGGTGAAACGTATTCAATGTTTGAAGAGGTATTTAGTAAGTGGTCACTTTCTAGCGCACGCTAGCCCGAGCAAGTCGAATTTATTATTAATATTATTATCATTATTATTTATTAGTAGTACAAGAGTGAGGTTCCACCACTCAAATTTGAGTTACTCTGCATTATTGCCGTGGATACACAGGTTTCCATAGTTTTTTCAAAACTTGAGATTTTGTTTTTTTATCTATGGTTTTTTCCTGGGCGGCAGAGGAGGCTTATATGTTAATTTGACAGTTTGTTCATTTCGTTTTAAATATGCACTGCCATATCAGTACAGAAGTTTGTAGAAGTTATTAGAATGTGATGTTTATATATAAATTTTTTTTTTTAAAAAGTATGATTCATTAGAAAAATAAACCTGGCGTCAACCGGCACGGTGCGCTATAAGGCTAGGGTCAACCGGCACGGTGCGCTATAAGGCAATTTAATGTTTTATTATGTTTATACCTGTAGTGTAGAGAATGCGGAGTGAAGTGAGGACATATATATTAACTGTAGCAAACGTGTACAGTCAGTTTGTCCAAAGAGATGTTGGACGAAGTGACGCCGGACGAAAAGGCATATGACCGTAGCAAATCCACAAAATTACTATAAAATCAAACGCAATATACTACTGTATAAGCAATGGTGCGATGTAAAGCCAAGGTCCAAACCACTAAATGCCAGCAAGAAAGTGAGCAAGAAAGTGTCTCTTCTATTGGAAGGATACCTTGAAGTACCGAGGGCAACCTGATATGCAAAAGAAAGTTTTGCGAGTTTGGCTCTCGATATTCTGGGTCCCTTTCCTCAAAGAGCAAGACCTTTGCGAAAATGATTGAAATTCCTTTCTATTAAACAAAGCTCTCTCTCTCTCTCTCTCTCTCTCTCTCTCTCTCTCTCTCTCTCTCTCTCTCTCTCTCTCTCTCTCTCTCTCTCTCTCTTTTTTCCTTATATTACTTGCGTTAACATTAATTTATCTCAATATTTCCAAACAAAAATGTTTCTAAAAGCGGTAAACATTTTCAAAAAAATACCATAACAACAAAAATAACAATTATAATAACAATTCTAATAACAATAACTACCATCTCTCTCTCTCTCTCTCTCTCTCTCTCTCTCTCTCTCTCTCTCTCTCTCTCTCTCTCTCTCTGTATTTCCTTATATTACTTTTATTAACATTAATCCATCTTAATATTTCCAAACAAATATGTTTCTAAAAAGGATAAACATTTTCACAAGAGATGCCATAACATAACAAAAATAACAACTATAACAACATTTATTAGCATTGTCATTATCATGTAAAATCTACGTCTAAAACGGAATCTTTTACGGATAGACAAAACTATTTCATCAAGTTGACATTTCTAAGTTAGGTTTTGAAAATCACACTATTTGTCATTATCCCTGAATATGCATTTCTTTCAAAAGGTCACGTGTCATATAGGATGCTGCTAGTCAGGGGGACGGAAAGACTTAAAACTGCTGCTAGGAAATAAATCATAGCCCTTCTCATTTACAAAATGAAGAGGAATTATTGTTATCTATAATATGAATGACTCGATATTTCATATTAATTTGTTCACTACTTCAGTAGTAGTTTATTTATTTCTATGTTTCTTTTCCTCACTGGGTTATTTTTCCTTGTTGGACCCCTTTTGCTAAAAAATGTTTTAATGTTGAACAGACTGACATAAGTCTTTTTATAGTTTATATATGAAGTATCTGTTTTAATGTTGTTAATGTTTTTACAATATTTTATTCTAATTGTTCATTACTTCTACTAACATCGTTTATTTACTTCCTTATTTCCTTTCCTCACTGGGCTATTTTTCCCTATTGGAGCCCTTGGGCTTATAACATCCTGGTTTTCCAAATAGGATTGCAGCTTGGCTAATAATAATAATAATAATAATAATAATAATAATAATAATAATAATAATAATAGTGCTGAAATTTCTCACTAGAGCCATTCTTCTTCTGCCAAGAAATTTTGTATGTGCCGTACCCACATACGACATCAACCCACATAACCTTCTTATATGAAATTTAGGTTCTAAAAATCCTGGTGCCGTAAGATAAATGACATGACAGACATTATGGATTTTGCTAAAAAAATATCTTCAACCCCAAAATTGATAATGAAAAATTCCTAATATTTTGCATAATCATACATATGCTAGTAAATAGAAATTGTTAATATGTACATAAATAAGTTGGTGTCCCTGTTAATTTGTTCAAGATTCAAGATTTGAAAAATTTAGTATAACTTAGCGACTGATGGTTCGATATTATTAAAATATCGCATGTAGGCTACCGCAACTACAGCAAATACATATATATATATATATATATATATATATATATATATATATATATATATATATATATATATAATTTGATGACATCCCTCTGGAATGCCTCGCGACATTTTGGCTACTTTAACAAATGAGCACAAACGAAAACAACTTCACCAACATTCCTCAAGCTAATTACACTCTAATCTGAAAGTAGAATGTGCTACAAGAGAAAATGACAGCTGTCAGCTTCATATCAATCAGTAAGCAAGTCAGCATATGTCGGTCGTGCTGAAAATGCTAGTTAATCCATTATTATTATTATTATTAATGTCGTTATTACTACATCAGTTGTAGTATTCCAAACAGCACATATATTGTAATAGCTAAGCTTTCATAACAGTACCGAGTAGCACTGATATCATCTTGTAATAGCTAAGCTTTCATAACAGTACCGAGTAGCACTGATATCATATTGTAATAGCTAAGCTTTCATAACAGTACCGAGTAGCACTGATATCATATTGTAATAGCTAAGCTTTCATAACAGTACCAAATAGCACTGATATCATATTGTAATAGCTAAGCTTTCATAACAGTACCAAATAGCAATAATATATTGTAATATCTATTCTTTATTAACAGTACCAAGTCTAGTAACGGTGATAGTACACACAATAGCAGATCTAGTAACAGTAATAGTGTGTATACATTATTATGCCTAGTACAAGTAATAGCATATCTAATAAGACATATATTCAACAGAAGTGCTCATGTCAAAATATCAATGTAGAAACCGTTTGAAGCTTAAACATTCTCCTCCTAATCAGATTCCCCCAGCAATGCTCGTCTCAAAATATTCCTGTGGAAACTGTTTGAAGCTTAGATATCACCTTCCTAATCAGGTTGCCCGTTTGAATGTTAAACATCACCTTCCTAATCAGGTTGCCCGTTTGAATGTTAAACATCACCTTACTAATCAGGTTCCCTGTTTGAAGCTTAAACATCACCCTCCTAATCAGGTTCCCCGTTTGAAGCTTACACATCACCTTCCTAATCAGGTTCCCCGTTTGAAGCTTAAACATCACCTTCCCCGTTTGAAGCTTAAACGTCACCTTCCTAATCAGGTTCCCCCAGCAATGCTCGTCTCAAAATATCAATGTAGAAACCGTTTGAAGATTAAACATCACCCTCCTAATCAGGTTCCCCATTTGAAGCTTACACATCACCTTCCTAATCAGGTTCCCCGTTTGAAGCTTGAACGTCACCTTCCTAATCAGGTTCCCCCAGCAATGCTCGTCTCAAAATATCAATGTAGAAACCGTTTGAAGCTTAAACATCGCCCTCCTAATCAGGTTCCCCGTTTGAAGCTTTAACATTACCTTCCTAATCAGGTTCCCCGTTTGAAGCCTAAACATCACCTTCCTAATCAGGTTCCCCCAGCAGTATCGTCTCAAAATATTCCTGTAAAACCCGTTTGAAGCTCAAACATCCTCCTAATCAGGTTCCTAACGATCGTACCGTCGCATCCAAATGCAGGCCCAATCTTGACCTCATTACCCTAATTCTATATAGACAAGATGAGAATCTAGGGAGGGGAGGGGGGGGAGGGGGGGGAGGGAAGAGAAGGCAGCGGCTACGGTGTAGGGAAGAGCATTCTTTAAACAGCTTAAAGAGAAACTACCAGCCCTAGGGACCACAGACTTCTTCCCCATTTACCCACATGCAATTTGCACCTTGTGAGACATCTTTCCTAAGGCAATACATATACATAATATGTATGTATAAATACACATACATGTATTTTGAAATCAATACGCGAATTACAACAGCTCATTCTTCTTCTTCCTCTTGTACTTCAAAAGGTTTATCAAAACTACAGACGTCGATTTAATTACTATTGTCAAAAGACAGGAAATGGAGAGCCCCATCAGTTAATGGTCCCCCCCAGACACATACATGCTCTTTAAAAGGGTTGAGAGAGAGAGGGAGAGAGAGAGAGAGAGAGAGAGAGAGAGAGAGAGAGACTACACCGGCCTATATTTAGACTTAATTTGTGTTTGCAAACACGCGCACGCGCACACACATACAGTGTACATGTATATGTATGTGTATATATATATATATATATATATATATATATATATATATATATATATATATATGTGTGTGTGTGTGTGTGTGTGTACATATATAATTCTATGTATGTCAAAATTTCAATAGCTTACAAAATGTACGCAAGTAAGGGGCACATTCATAAATACAGACACACACACACACACACACATATATATATATATATATATATGTGTGTGTGTGTGTGTGTGTGTACGTGTTTATATGCATATACATAAACTATATAAACTACACAATCCATAAAAAAATACTTATTTTCCATTCCACTAAATCTCACATTTGAGCATCATTTCAAATAAACTTGTTTGTTAAGGCATGAGATACCTTTCCATCAAAAGTCTCCATTGACATAAACAACATCCTTTTAAAAAAATGACCAGATTAAATTCCCAGTTGAACTCCAGGAAAGAAAAATAGACTTGAACACTGACCACACCTCTCCGTGTACCACAACTTCATGAGAGGAAAACAAAATTCTAAACGAAACACATTTTCCGAATCGCAACAGCTTCTTGGCGTTCACTCATCTTTCGCCCGATAGATGGCACTTCAATCACAAACAAAACACTTGGGAGAGCAATTGCACACACACGGTCCCCCACCTTCCGCCACGACTCCACTACGACTGACGGAGGGAGGAAGGAATCGGTCCTCCCCGAAAATTCAACGCCCGGTAGTGAGAGTTTCCCTCGAGAGGCCAGGAGGGGGGATGGAAAGGAGTGGAGATAACACAGGGGAGGAGGGAAAAGGTAGGGGGGGGGGGAAGTGGCTTGAGCACAGGGGGGAAATCTCCCTTCTCATCCCCCCTCTCCCCCTCGACCACCTACTCGATCGCTTGTGAAGTTTCTCTTTTCCAGAGTATGACTCACGTTATTTGGCACATATTCATTCTCTCTCTCTCTCTCTCTCTCTCTCTCTCTCTCTCTCTCTCTCTCTCTCTCTCTCTCTCTCTCTCTCTCTCTCTCTGTGTTCAGGTTCATTCCAGTTTCCCAGGTTTCCAATTCTTGCATACGATGTCCTTCTCTCGCTCGTTTTTCCCCCAACCTTTCCAGTAATTTATTAATAAAACGACCAAAACCTAACTAATTTCATTTTTAATTTTAATTTCTCATTCATTTATCAATTACAAATATAAATAGCTACAATTTCTCCCACATTGATAACAAGATGCAAATGGATTCATTTCCAGTTGGCATCGAGGTGCCATTGTTGATGCCACATGCACCTTACCAATCCCGTTTTCCATGTCCTCAGAAACAACAACTCATCCCCAACTCCCCTCTCCTTCCCCTTCCCTCACCCCCTATCCTCTTCCCTCCTCTCTCCCCTCCCTAAGCAATCATTGTTGTAATATGTTTCATAATATTCTGTTCTAAGCAAGCTTCAGTACATACACGTGATCCGTATCTTCTTGAGAAGCAAAGCTACCTGTAGGTAAAATTTCCTTGAATCAAAATAATTACATATGACATATATATATATATATATGTATGTCTATAATATATATATATATATGTCTATATATATATATATATATATATATATATGTGTGTGTGTGTGTGTATACATTATAGACATACATATATATGCATATACATATATAAATAAATAAACACACACACACACACATATATATATATATATATATATATATATATATATATATATAGACATATATATATATATATATATATATATATATATATTATAGACATACATATATATACATATACAAATAAATATATACATATATACTGTATATATATATATATATATATATATATATATATATATATATATATATATATATATATATAAAAAATTTAAGTCTTTAGTTTTTCATGTTTTGCATAGAAATCTCATATTTGGAAACATTATTTTGCCCCCCCAAAAAACATGCACCGTCATTTCAACAGAATTTGCAAAGATCCAAAATGGCAAACTTTTTTTTTGCAGGGATTGTTTGGCTGACAGATATACCGCATACTGATCACGATCAGACACAAGATACCACAGAGAGAGAGAGAGAGAGAGAGAGAGAGAGAGAGAGAGAGAGAGAGAGAGAGAGAGAGAGCCATATACATTTTTTGAGCCTAAGAGTTCCACTTAGCATTTTGCAATCGGAGAAAGGAAAAAGGTCAGTGCACTCCACTTTAGGAAAAGTGATTCTTGACGTTTAAAAGTGTGCAGCTCTGAATAAAAATTGCTTAAATTTTAAAGTTTCAGTAGTATTTTGTACTTTACTAACTTGGCGTAAAAAACAGAAAGTGACACAATATTGATGAAAAAACTCAGAAGTGAACCACTTCTTAAATCTCTTGTTAGTTAAGATTTTCAATCACACCTATCAGAAGTTTCGTTGCAATAAGCATTGGTCTTGAAGCTGATGCTACAATAGTCCCTATATGGAATTCTAATGCGGTTCCATTGGAATAAAATATTCTAAGAACAGTAAAAACATTAACAGATCTTTCAAATATAAACTATAAAAACTTAACCCTCAAGCAAGAGAACTATACCTCAAGACAGTAGAAGACTATGGCACTACCCAAGACTAGAAAACAATAGTTGGAATTAGGAGTGTCCTCATAAAGAGCTGCTTACCAAAGCTGATGAGTTTTTGCCCCTACCAAGAGGAAAGTAGCCACTGAACTATTACAGTGCAGTAGTTAACCCCTTGAGCAAAGAAGAAATGTTTGGTAATCTCAGTGCTGTAAGGTGTATGAGGACAGAGGAGAATGTGGAAAGAATAGACCAAACTATTTGGTGTATGTGTGGACAAAGTAAAAATGAGCCGTAACTATAGAGAGGGATCGAAATATAGCACTGTTTGTCCAGTCAATGGACCGAATAACTTGATAGCGGTAGTATCAACGGGTGGTTGGTGTCCTGTCCAACCTACTCCATAAAATGTGCTCGTCTGCGTACATTCCTTTAATATCTTTATATAATAAACAATTAAAAACTCATACCTAATTCTCTATCAAACACCGATAAAGAGGAACTCGGGTTGTAAATAAGATTATATACTGTAATAAAAAAAATCTCTAAAGTTTTAAGTAGGAGTCAAAGCAATGATAACAATATTATAAAGTCTCCCCCCCCCATATCATAAATAAAATGATAAACTTGCGTTTTGGCCAATCCAAGGATTGCGGTGGCCTATTGGAAACGTCCCTGCCTGGTGCTCGCCAAACAGGGGTTCGAGTCCTGCTAAAACATTAGTTCCTTTAGTGTCTGCAACCTTACCATCCTTGTGAACTACGGAAGGGAGGTTTGAGGGGGCCTATAGGTCTACCTGCTGAGTCCTCAGCAGCCATTTCTTGGCCTTCCCTGGTCCTAGCTTGGGTGGAGAGAGGGCTTAGACGCTGATCATATGTATAGATGGTCAGTCTCTAAGGTATTGTCCTGCTTGCTAGGGCAATGTCACTGTCCCTTACCTCTGCCATTCATGAGCGACCTTTAAACCGAATTAGTAGTGGTCAAGTGGGCATGGCATTAGGTACAAAGTGGGTACGCATGAGTAAATGAAGTTGTTCCGTGAGCTTGTCCAACACAATAATGCAACCGTTATGTCGCACATCAACCACATGCAACCGCAAGCATACACACTCTCTCTCTCTCTCTCTCTCTCTCTCTCTCTCTCATTATTCTTCAATGCAGAAAAAGCGTAACAAGAACTCAAAGTACAAGAAAATAATAATAATAATAATAATAATAATAATAATGTGATATAAAATCGTCCTCTCTCTCTCTCTCTCTCTCTCTCTCTCTCTCTCTCTCTCTCTCTCTCTCTCTCTCTCTCTCTCTCTCTCTCTCTCTCTCTATTTAAACAAGATTAAGATAAGATCGAAAAAATTAGCCCTTTTTCTGAAATATATTGACGACGTATCTTATGAAGGGGGAGGATTGCCAAATCCAGTTCCTCCCGTTTCAAATCGTATGATGGGACGCATTTGACAGAATACTGATCACTCACGCCTCATGTATTCTCACTATATCTTTTCCTTGAGATTCCATCACAACAATTGACTAACAGTCAAGATCACATTTCAGTGCTAAGTTAAACATGCCCATCTCAATTGTCTAGGTGTGTATATATATATATATATATATATATATATATATATATATATATATATATATATATATATATATATATATTATTATTATTAAATGCTAAGCTACAACCCTAGTTGGGAAAGCAGGATGCTATAAGCCCAGGGGCCCCAACAGGGAAAATAGCTCAGTGAGGAAAGGAAACAAGGAAAAATAAAATATCTTAAGAATAGTAACAACATTAAAATAAATATTTCCTATATAAACAATAAAAACTTCAACAAAACAAGAGAAAGAGAAACTAGATACAACAGTGTGCCTGAGTGTACCCTCAAGAAAGAGAACTTTAACCCAAGACAGTGGCAGGTCATGGTACAGAGGCTATAGCACTACCCAAGACTAGAGAACAATGGTTTGATTTTGGAGTGTCCTTCTCCTAGAAGAGCTGCTTACCATAGCTAAAGAGTCTCTTCTACCCTTACCAAGAGAAAGCAGCCACTGAACAATTACATTGCCGTAGTTAACCCCTTGGGTGCAGAAGAATTGTTTAGTAATCTCAGTGTTGTCAGGTGTATGAGGACAGAGGAGAATCTGTAAAGAATAGGCCAGACTATTCGGTGTCTGTGCAGGCAAAGGGAAAGAACCGTAACCAGAGAGAATGATCCAATATGGTACTGTCTGGCCAGTCAAAAGACCCCCTAACTCTCTAGCGGTAGTATTCAACGGGCGGCTGGTGCCCTGGCCAACCTACTGTATATATATAATAAATATATATATATATATATATATATATATATATATATATATATATATATTTCCGGTCACGCTCAGCTCTTCCCATCCTTCGGGTAAGGGGGAGATGAAGTAATCATACCCTGGTGAGAGGGGGGATGCCGTTAATTTAGACGGGTGTCTTACACTAGTAATTAATAACTTCCTAGGTTGGGAGCCAACACTGCTACTATTACATCACGAAAACCAGGAGAGAGAGAGAGAGAGAGAGAGAGAGAGAGAGAGAGAGAGAGAGAGAGAGAGGAGAGAGAGAGAGATTTTTTTCTAAATTATAGAATATACTCATAAAAAGGCTATCGCCGGCGGGGCTCATAACTGTTTCCAGGAAGGATTTGCTGCCTGGTCATCATCAAAGTTCAATCGTCTCTCGGAATGTGATATTGACGACACAAAGGACTGACTGGAACGTCCCCCCCCCACCCCACTTGCTCACAGTATGACCCAGTTAATAACGGGATAATCAGGTATGTGATACAGTTACCGGGTTAAGGTCAAAGCTTGTTCGGCGATGCACTGATTCAATCAAAGACAATGATGGACAAGGAAAATTTTGTCATAATTTCGAGGATTTGGTAGTGAAAAGAGGAAAATGACACGTGCGATATTTGAGTTATTAAATTAATAACTAGGTCACCGGAATCAAACTAGATTATAACAATACTAGAGGGGCACTCGGTAGAGCGCAGACCTCCGCAACAGCAGCTTATTTCTCGACATTTTGATCGATCTTGACCTTGACCTTTGACCTTGGATTTTCATACACTCAAATATGAACCAAGTTTGAAGTCTCTGTGACAACGATGTCCTATCATATAGCTGATTACGTGAATTGGACATTTTGCTTGACCTTCCAATATTTAATCATTTGCAGCTTTTTACATAACAGTTAATCCCTGCAAGTTTCATTACTCTACGATTAAAATTATGGCCAAGAAGCTGTTCTCAAACAAACACATAAAAACGGGGTAAAACATAACCTCCTTCCATCTTCGTTGGCGGAGGTAAAAATCCATATTAGATTATTGAGGCAAATGACACATTGATTGAGTAGTTTACTGACAAATAAAAAGGACAATAGCACAAAAAAATGTTAATGATACGCTAGCTATGTTTATGACTCTATTTATGGGGATAACATGTCTAAAAATTCAAGGTTAAAGACAGAATATATGCGTTAATGAACATAAAACAACTGCCATTGACAAAATAACAAGGCAAATTAAACCTCAATCAGATTAATGATAATGATATACGAGGTAATTTGGAACTATCACTCACCATCGTCATTTTCTTTATTTTCATATTCCGATTTTTTCTATATTAGAAATTGGCAGTTCAAAATCAGATATGGACTCAAAATCTTTATAATAATCGGATCAATAACTCTGACACTTCAAACGGATTTCAGAATTATGAATAAGCAGCATTGTATAACAACGCTAAGATTTTATTGGACTTGAGAATTTCATTCAACAAGAAGATCTGACTCACTTTATTATAGTATCAATTATTTCACTTTCGGCTGTATAGAAAAATTTATCAAAACCTACTTCAATGTTTTTGAAAATATAACATATAAAAACAATAACATACACTGTAATAGTAACAGCTATACAAATAAATAAAAGGTGGAATTAATTACATAGCAAACATCTCAACAATAATAAGATTTACATTTTAAAATCAATTAAAACCTACTTAACAGAACATATATACACTTCAACCCACCGTTGCGTAAGTCATTTAAAAACCATCAAGGTAGAGCTACGCCAGGTCTATAGACCTTGAAGCTACGTAGGAAGTAAACGAAGTATGTACACTGGCATTTCTTTCTTACATAAGAAGGTCGAGATGTGGGTAGGCCAGGTATCCAGAACAAAAGAAATAAAAAGGGGTGGGCTACTAAGAGCAGTGAAGTTGATTAAAGACTTCCAATGATAAAAAGTGGGAAATATGCAAGTATGACCTTGTGAGCTATTAGGAATGTAGCCATGTACGAGACGTGAAGACTGGACAAAGGAGTAATTAGATCGGTTGAGTGATTTTTATAATTGAGAGAGACGTAAAATTTAGATAGCTAAGTAGCCCGGTTTACATTCTACAAGTAGGTCAATTGGACAGGAAGGACTGCTTACTCGAACACAGCCGAAAGGGGGAATAAGGAGAGAGGAAAAAATGGGCAGACCCATCTATCATTTCCCTTTAAAACTGAAGGTCATATTATACATACACAAAATAAACTCTATATAATCAAAACATTACAAACGGCTCAGCCATCAAGACATTGGAATAATTATATTGACGAGTATCTTACATACAGTAATAATAATAACGAATCAAACTAAATTAAATAACCACAACTGATCATAAACAGAACATGGCATCTCATAAACAAAAGACTCCTCTTTAAGGAGTATATAACAAAGGATGCCATTCGTTACCACTACAACCACATCCTATGTCCTCAGGGCAGTTTTCTTAGCTTAACAGGATTTTAAAGAAGGCACGCCTTTAAAGTAGAAGTCTCTCAAGCCATCTCTCGCCAGCGCACATATACGCATTTTATATATACATAAACAAACGCATATATATATATATATATATATATATATATATATATATATATATATATATATATATATATATAATATACATTATATATATATTATATATATGTGTGTGTGTGTGCGTGCGTGTTTCGCTGAATATTATCGTGTTATTTTCGTCTAGAAACTTTCTGTTGCATAAAAAGGATGATAATTATATATATATATATAATATATATATATATATATATATATATACACATATATATATATATATATATATATATATATATATATTAGTAGATAGGTAGATAGATAGATATAATATTCATACACAAATACAATTGTCAAAATATGACAAAACTATTTTTCATAAAGAAAAAAAGAAAAAAAAGTCCCACAGAAGTGGAAGGTCAAACCTCAAGCGTCTCCAGTGAATATTTGAAGCCTCTACATTTCACAAGGAAGAGATTAGTCTCAATAACCAAAATACATTTTTTTTATTCGGGTCAGCCAATCTAATCCACTAATTTACCTCTCAAATAAAAAAGGAAATTAAATGAAAGGGGTTTTTGTGTGGAATTTCTGGAATTCGAGATTCATTTGTTAATTTAGGGGCATTTAAACGGAAATCATAATACTTCCGTGATGAGATTAGCGAGTAGAAAGTCATTGTAGGCGGATATGTCAAAACTTGTGCATAACTTAATACATTATTTTTCAATGCAGAAAATGGGTAACAAGAACTCAAAGTACTAGAAAATAATAATAATAATAATAATAATAATAATAATAATAATAATATGAAATAAAAATCTCTCTCTCTCTCTCTCTCTCTCTCTCTCTCTCTCCTCTCTCTCTCTCTCTCTCCTCTCTCTCTCTCTCTCTTCTCTTAAACCTTTTTAAATAACATTTGAAATAACATAATTGTGGTCGCAACAAAACAATCAGAAAAATTTTATATTCAAAGCCAATTAGATTTTTAATTAAAAAAAAAGAAAAAAAAATCCGCGCCATCTTGCAATTCAACCACTAACGGGGTGAATCACACATTCAGCCAGACGGACGTTCAGACAATGGACGCTGAAGCCAGACAGGAAGACAGACATTAAATCAGACAGAGGTCTTTGCTTTTCTTAATGGAAGAAATTAAGATGGTTCATTTAGCCAGGCGGTTATTTTTTAAATTGGCAATAAACAAATGAATTCCTGTACTCTCAAATTAAAAAACAGGAATATTTCTTAAGTTGAACTTGATTACAAGAAATGAAAAATATGAATATGTGCTTAAAACATTGGGAATTCTAATATTCCCATAATATCTACCTGATTCCAAGAGAAAAGAAATACGAATATGTACTTAAACATTTGGGAATCTTAATTTTCCCAAAATATTAAATTCCATCAATTTCATCTATACAATACTCTCTCTCTCTCTCTCTCTCTCTCTCTCTCTCTCTCTCTCTCTCTCTCTCTCTCTCTCTCTCTCTCACAGACATATTCATTGTCTATACACCTACCACCTATTCCATCCATTCTCTCTCTCTCTCTCTCTCTCTCTCTCTCTCCTCTCTCTCTCTAGATCGGCAGACTTATTCATTATCTACACCTACCATCAATATCATCTATACAATACTCTCTCTCTCTCTCTCTCTCTCTCTCTCTCTCTCTCTCTCTCTCTCTCTCTCTCTCTCTCTAGATCGCAGACTTATTCATTATCTACACCTACCATCAATTTCATCTATACAATACTCTCTCTCTCTCTCTCTCTCTCTCTCTCTCTCTCTCTCTCTCCTCTCTCTCTCTCTCTCTCTCTCTCTCTCAAATGACTTATTAGTCACCTAGACCTACCACCACTTCATCTACTCAACAAACAACAACAACAACAACATGATACTCGAATGTGTGTGCGCCCGACAGTCAGATATACGAGCCTGTCTCCTTTAAACCCGATGGCACTTTATGTCGGCGAGGTCATAACCTCTGTTACTGAGGCATATGACCACACTCGTTTTAGTTGTGATTGACTCATCATTCATGTGATCAAAAGCACAGAATTGTTATTTCCTGCGTTTTACTTTCATTTATAATTGCTCTGTGATATTAAAAACGGTATTGTGTGCATGCATGTGTACAATGGATAAAATGTATATATATACACACATATATATACATATATATATTAATACATAATCATGTATATATATATATATATATATATATATATATATATATACACATATGCATACGTGTATATATATATATATATATATATAATATACATATGCATACGTATATATATAATATATATATACATATACATACGTGTATATATATATATATATATATATATATATATATATATATATATATATATATACAATAGCAAATCACTATTCAATTAACAAAATCCAATGGTAAAACTTCCATCCATGAAATTAATATTAAACTAATGGAAACAATCTACGGGATATCGACAACACGTTTCATAAATGGCTTCGTTCACTTCATATTAAAATTATTTGATGCGCATAATAGTCAAGGTTTGTCTCTTTTTTTTCCCAACCAAATGTATCGATATACACCAAAAAAATATAAATCAGCATTTTTAATATTTACCAAATTTGTATATTCTCCCATAAAACCTAAAATTCCTCAATAAGAATACGAACATAACCGAAATATAGTAATGTACTTATTCAATATTCCGTCATGAATATCTCTATAATAGCGTGTCATAAATCTGTGTTTAGCTAAGTTACTCCCACAAACACCAGTCACGTTTTCTCTGATAACTAAACAATCGATCATTGGAGATGATGGCCCGTAGACTTTAAATATTTAAATCGGGAATCACTAAATGTCAAATAGTTTATTATTATTATTATTATTATTATTATTATTGTTATTATTATTGTTGTTGTTGTTTTTACTAGCCAAGCTACAACCCTAGTTGGAAAAGCAAGATGCTATAAACCCAAGGGCTCCAACAGGGAAAAATAGCCCAGTGAGGAAAAGAAATAAGGTAATAAATAAACGATATTCACTTGTGTAAACGAATTAATTTATATATCAGAAAATTATGTTGTAACCAACTCCATGGGATTATTTATATTACAAAAAAAAAAAAAAAATTGGAAACATCTAAAGACAGGAAATACTTAGCAATTAATTACCTTTTACTTAATTAAATCTTTGCAAACCTCGAGCGGATTGATATTGAATGTGATCAAACTGGAAATTCTGGTTCAACTCTAGAAATCCCGAAAATGGAAACGGTACATAATCCACATACAACATACGCGTAATAATTATGTGTAAATAATACACATATGCGCGGGTGCGCGCGCACACACACATGTGTGTGTGTGTATATATATATATGTGTATATATATATATATATATATATATATATATATATATATATATATATATATATATTAATATTTATATATATATATATATATATATATATATATATATATCATATACACACACACACATATATATATATATATATATATATATATATATATATATATATATATATATATATATATATATATACCTCTGAAGTAATACCCTCTAAGGGGAAAACATATTCACAATAGGATGGATACAAGGAAAAATCAATATGAAATGTAACATAAATTAGTATTTTAGAAGTAAAAATCGCAATTCGATATAACCCAAACAAAAAAATTATGAAAAGTCCACAAACATAATATGCAACAGTCTTAGTCTGAAAAGCAAAAAGGAAAAGAAAAAAAAAGGAAAAAAAAAATATGAGGTCATCGTGACATTCTGTGATATTTGTCGTAAGGTGGCAGCTCATTACGACTGCTTTAAGATAATAGGTCTTATTTCTCTAGCTTCACAGACGAATTTTGCCTGAAAGCTCACCTTTCTGAGTGGGGATACATTAACGTGGTGAAAGGGTTTGCGTATCGCAATGATCAGTAAAGTTGTACTAGAGTTCTCTTGCTTGAGGGTACACTCGGGCACACTATTCTTTTATATTTCTCTTCCTCTTGTTTTGTTAAAGTTTTTTATAGTTTTATACAGGAAATGTTTATTTAAATGTTGTTACTACTTTTAAAATAACTTATTCTTCCTTGTTTCCTTTCCTCACTGGGCTATTTTCCCTGTTGGGGCCCCTGGGCTTATAGCATCCTGCTTTTCCTACTAGGGTTGTAGCTTAGCAAATAATAATAATACATACATACATATACCAAAGGCACTTCCCCCAATTTTGGGGGGGTAGCCGACAACAACAAGAAACAAAACAAAAAGGGGACCTCTACTCTCTACGTTCCTCCAGCCTAACCAGGGACTCAGCCGAGTTCAGCTGGTACTGCTAGGGTGCCACAGCCCAACCTCCCACATTTCCACCACAGATGAAGCTTCATACTGCTGAGTCCCCTAATAATAATAATAATAATAATAATAATAATAATAATAATAATAATAATAATAGTCAGGGCCACCCATATTATGTTGGTTTTCTGTGAGCGATCAGACTACTCTCCTACCATCACCAATCCGCACTGACTATCGTGTTGAAGAATATTGCCAGACTCCAGACATGGCTAATGACATGTCTGAGGCCTTTGTCCTGCAGTGCAATGCAATTATCAATGCAATTATTTGGTAAGCTACAACCCTAGTTGGAAAAGCAGGATGCTATAAGCCCAAGGGCTCCATCAGGGGAAAATAGCCCAGTGAGGAAAGGAAATAAGGAAAAACTATAAGAAGTTTAAGAACATTATTACCATTATGATAAATCTTTCATATATAAACTATATACACTTGAAAATAACAAGAGGATAAAAACTTCAAAATAAAAAGAGGAAGAGAAACCAAATAGAATAGAGTGCCCGAGTGTACCCTCAAGCAAGAGATCTCTAACCCAAGACAGTGGAGCAGCTGCATTTGTTATTCTTGTTGTTGTTGTTGTTGTTGTTGTTGTTGTACAGGAGATTTGAAGACCAAAGAATTCCACTTGTGTAATTCAATGGCTATTCGAGTAGTAGAAAGGAAGAGGATTGAGTGAATTAAAAATGGATTGATTGATCGAGTGATTGCTTGATTGATTTAAGGTTTTCTGGCATCCTGACATCTAAGATTAGAAATGGAAAACTCGGTACGAGTAATTGAAGAAAAAATTGAGGATTCGCGTAAATACGGTAAATACAGAAAAGAAACCGGAGAAAGTTTAAGAAACTGAACAATAATAATAAATATAGGAAGCCAGGATAAAAACTAAATACAAGATAACTTAGAAGGAACATAACCACTCCAATTGACGTCACTAAGGAAGAGATCCCAGGCAATGACGTAAGAGACTACCACTAATAAGCAATAAAATGGATATTGCTTTCTTCTGTAATCCTTGTCTTAGGATGAGAGAGAGAGAGAGAGAGAGAGAGAGAGAGAGAGAGAGAGAGAGAGAGAGAGAGAGAGAGAGAGAGAGAGAGAGGGGGGGGGGGGGGATTTTAACATAGTTTTAGGCAGTAACAAGGTAATAACAGAATTTAAATCGCTAAGTTAAATGTCAATACTCAAGGTATGAATGAAAACGAAAACATTGCTTTGAAAATTTGGAACAAATACCAATTTAATGCATTTCAGTTAAATCATAAAAAAAAAGAATAAAAAGATCAAGCGCAATGTTTGTATTGGGCTCCAGTAACTTTATAATCAAGAATGAGGACTTTATACACATACATACATTTCTAATAGCCAAACCGACGTTTTAACTCGTCAAAATGATTATTCCTCTTTCGTGTGTGACTAGCTCTTTAATCAAGAAACTAGTATACGCTAGTTTAGATAGATACTTAGATAAGCTCACACATACATTCAACCCTTCCCACACCAGCCCTCTTTCCTAACTACAACTCGCATGTTCGGCAATTTGTGGTTTCCGAGTGTACCTCTATGGATTACCCGCTCTCACCTGAGTATGATTACTCTCTCTCTCTCTCTCTCTCTCTCTCTCTCTCTCTCGCGAGCGTGACAGGAAGGAATATATATATATATATATATATATATATGTATATATATATATATATATATATATATATATATATATATATATATATATATATATATACATACATATATATATATATATATATATATATATATACATATATATATATATATATATATTTATATATATATATATATATATATATATATATGTATATATATATATATATCCAGACACTTGCTCTTTATCATAGAAGGGAAGTGTGCGTGGAAGTACAAACGAATTTATAATATGATCATTTCGGAGTTACTCATACATAAAAATCTATCTACTTTTACATGCACAAGTAATCATCTAATGACAGAATTATATACGAGTTAGATAAGCAGACTGCCAGATAGATCAATAAAGATATTATGCGGTACGTGTGAATGCATATTCACAAGGATGCCGAGTGTACAAACAAAGGGTAAAGCCAGCCAGACAGAAGATGCATTCTGGACTTCAATTCATGGATGAAGGAGATTGACAGAGGCGTTTCAGACTGTCCCTAAAGCGGGGTTTACACGGTCGAACCCTGTTGTCGAACCTGCTTGTCAAATGGTTCGAAGAGGTGGAATCAGCCACGAATGCTTAAGGTTTGTGGACAGTGAAGCCCCGCCCACAAAAGTCAGGCGAGAACTGACTTTCTTCGATCCGTTCGACGAACGTGTTCGACAACCAAATACCTTGTTCACACGTTCGAACATCACTTCAAACACTTGTCTGTCGAACCGCGTTCGACGAACCGTTCGACTGTGTAAACCCACTTTAAACTTGGTCGGACTAAAGATGCTCTTGATTTTTCGCTGTTGAAGGTAACGAGTATCTACAGTAGTAGATTATATAAGGAATCATAGGCACTCGGCAGACATTACCTTCATAATCATTTACCAAGTCATTACAAATCCTTTACCTCATCGTCATCATTATCATCATCATCATCATCTCCTCCAACGCCTATTGCCGCAAAAGGCCTCGGTTAGATTTCGCCAGTCGTCTTTATCTTGTGCTTTTAATTCAATACTTCGCCATTCGTCATTTCCTACTTTGCGCTTCATAGTCCTCAGCCATGTAGGGCTGGTCTTCCAACTCTTCTAGTCCCTTGCGGAGCCCAGTAGAACATTTGAATCATTTACCTAGGTATTGCAAATATGCAAACAACTATAATATCGACAGTATGCACGAGGTAAAATTGTTAATAAAACGTCGTTAAAAAAGTAGCTTTTGTATAAGACTCAGACTCTGCCTTATCGTGCAATAATTTTTATAATTACGATGACAAATATGCCACCGTTAAAGACGAAATTTATTAACTGTTAGTTCAAATCATGAAATCATTTTAGCACTCCGCCTTTTGTTCTCACCTATATCAGTATTATATACACACAAGTAATGTAAATATAATATACACACATGTGTATACAAACACACTCATACATTTATATATATATATATATATATATATATATATATATATATATATATATATATATATATATATATATAAACATATGTGTGTTACTTTTGTATGACACATATTTGTTGCTATGGAGAAGTTGACCAATCTATTTCTATTCTTACTTATTATCAATCCATTTCTCTTTGCCATGCTGTCTTTCTTTCAATTATGGCATGCTACTTAGCTCCCCATTAATTAATGGTAAAATAAATAATATAAAAGCTCATTTCGATCTCTTTATCAAATTATGTTCTATTCATTACAACATAATAATAATGCCTCGGTAACATTCAAATTCAATTGCATAACCTTATAACCTAACCTCCCAAACACTTGCTAATTTGTTATACTTTTATTTCAAGAAAAAACTTATTGATAGCATTGGAAAGATGAAGCTACGAAATGTCACGTTACGTTCATGTAAAAATATAGTTTTTTCATGATTATAATACTATATTTCTGAACTCTTTAAAATTGCATAAACTGGCAGAATATTAAATAAAATTAGCAACCATAAAGATCTATAATTCATACATACATATATATATATATATATATATATATATATATATATACATACATACATACATATATATATAATATATATATATATATATATATATATATATATATATATATATATGTATATATATATATATATATATATATATATATATATATATATATATATATATATATATATATATATATATATATACATACATACATACATAAGACGTGTACCCCATGAATCATATCTATATGGAGAAGATTTATTTTTTCCAGCTTCAGTGCGTGTCTTAGAACACCCGAACTTTGTAAAACTAAATTGCTATTATTAAGATGGATTAAATCTCTCACCATATCATCCTTCCCACTGCTAAATAGATTAATTCATCCTACATTATCTGGGATCCCAAGACCCCAGATGAAAAGAGAGTAAGAAATTATTTGGAGAAAACCTTATTTTTGTCAGGTTTTATGCATAAACCTTGGATGGGACTTTCACCACAAAAATGAATATTTTGCAATAAATAAAACTCTAAATCTCAAATCATTACTGGTGAGATATCGAAATAATGTGATTTAAGAGTGGTTTTAAGACAGGATATTTTCCTTATTACTCGTTTTTGGTTCGATTGAATAGTAAAATGATACTATACACTAATACATCCTATTTGCAATTACACTGAAAATCATTTCATCCCCACGGCTGTAAATTAAAGCTTTGAAATGTATGAATGTCAACATTAATTCGTGTTTAACCACGTTTTGGTAAATCAAATTAAATCTTTTTCTGTGACCATGAGTTTCGTTTTCTTTGACCAGTGTCGGATGTTGCTAGGGGTGCCTTAAATAAGTTAACATCCGTCCATTGGACTCAAACACCGTGGTCGTTGACAAAAAATATATTAAGTGGTTTCTATTGAGACCATTTTGCAGGATTTGATTAATTTTTTATCGATATATGTCGTGGGAGATTGCATATCATTTACACGGGAACAACTACAATATTTCACTAAGAAATATTTTCATCAGACCTTTCCTATAGACTGAAACTTAATAAATAAATGTTTCAGCTACTAGTTTTTTATATTAAGGTCTTGAAACATTCTTCCAATCTTTTCATATGTCTATCAAAAATATATTGTAAGCATAATTTTTAAAAATCATAATTATTTTGCATTTTCTTCGCTTAATTCAATCCTTACACAAGAGATTAACTATAAGAAAAAACAACTTCAAGGTTATGTACAAATATAAATCATTGTCAAGTGGGGAAAGACAAACTAAATGAACAAAGAATAACAACAAAATGCGGAACAAAGTGTCCACTTCAACAAGCTCAAAGGCAATCAACTGCATCCGAAAAAGTTAATTGGATATAGCGAACCTACGTCACACTGTAGATACCAGGAGGGGAGCTAACAAGATTTCAAAATGGTATAGGGTATTGATATTCATTGGATGGTACAGCTGGATACAGGAGTTTCTGGTACACCTCACTCCGAATAAGTGCACCCTGTCCCGGCCATGGATATTCATTGGATGGTACAGTTGGATACAGGAGGTTTTGGTACACCTCACTCCAAATAAGTACACCTGTCACGGCCATGGATATTCATTGGATGATACACTTGGATACACAAGGTTTTGGTACACCTCACTCCGAATAAGTGCACCCTGTCACGGCCATGGATATTAATTGGATGGTACAGTTGGATACAGGAGTTTCTGGTACACCTCACTCCGAATAAGTGCACCCTGTCACGGCCATTGATATTCATTGTATGGTACAGTTGGATACAGGAGGTTTTGGTACACCTCACTCCGAATAAGTGGACCCTGTCACCGCCATGGATATTCATTGGATGGTACAGTTGGATACAGGAGGTTTTGGTACACCTCACTCCAAATAAGTGCACCCTGTCACGGCCATGGATATTCATTAGATGGTACAGTTGGATACAGGAGGTTTTGGTACACATCACTCCGAATAAATGCACCCTGTCACAGCCTTACTTTGCGGCGAGTAACCAAATATATAGTGTAGGGATATATAGCAGATCTTGTGAGTGAGGCTAAAGAGAGGAACTCGTTGTGCAGTATGGGTGTGGCTGGATACTCTTCCTCAGAGCTAGGTGTACCGGAAATGACTCTGTCCAACTGTACCTACAGGTATTTGACATGAAAAAAAAACTGAAGCATAAATGGCAGGATTTGACAAACATGGAGAGAGAGAGAGAGAGAGAGAGAGAGAGAGAGAGAGAGAGAGAGAGAGAGGGGGGGGGGAGACTTCAATGGATATTCACGAAAAGACGAAACTGGAGTTTATAAAATCGAGACGATTGCCCTAAAAAGCAAGGCCGTTTTAGAACAAATTATTCCACGTTACGAAATTTTTAAAACTTTCAAAAGAACGTTAAAATGTAAAATCTGTTTTCAAAAATGCGTCAAGAGATCATTGGGTTAAAAAAAAAAAAAAAAAAAGCCACCTAATCAATTCATCGACTTACATAATCTGTCATTAGAGCCAGCATGTGCATTTGAAAAAAATTCGGAGAGAGAGAGAGAGAGAGAGAGAGAGAGAGAGAGAGAGAGAGAGAGAGAGAGAGAGAGAGAGAGAGATAAAATCACGCACCATGGCTATAAATCACTTCAATCTATTCCCGCTTCGACAAGTGACATGCGGTTTCTATTAAGACTGATTTTTGGAAACTGATGAGTAACTGCGGATTTCACAAGACTAAAAACGCTGTATAATTTCGACTTTCTCAAAAATCGAATTATAAAGTTAGGTAAATATTCATGAGAAAAAATCCACTGAATTGATCTTGCTAATCATCTAATATAAAAAGCAAAAACTTAGTCTAGAGAGAGAGAGAGAGAGAGAGAGAGAGAGAGAGAGAGAGAGAGAGAGAGAGAGAGAGAGAGAGAGAGAGAGAGAGAACCACTGAAGCAAATCGAACAGAAAATTAAAAGGTAAGAGTAATAGAAAAATGTAAGCTTTTACATTTTCTTCAAAAGGAACGAGGGGAGGAATTTTAGGTTGGTGGAGTATGGTCCAACCTTTAGGAATGGTATAGACATTGTTGCCAACTGAATGTTCATCTTACAAATACAAAAGCCACTGATATTGGCAACAAGGGGCCTAGAGTGGAAAACAACTCGCTAGGCTACATTAGGTTTAGGTTAGGCTAGATTATGTAAGGTTGGTTTTAGATTAATTATCTATTTTGCACCTTTACAATAACAAGGCTACATTAGGTTAGACTGGTTCCTATTTTGCATCTTTACAATAACGGAGGGCTACATTAGGCTAGATTGGTTTAGGTATGGCTAGGTTAGATTATGTTGGGTTGATTTTAGAATATTTATCCTTTTTTTACATTTGCACCTTTACAATAACGGAGGGCTACATTAGGTTAGACTGGTTCCTATTTTGCAACTTCACAATAACGGAGGGATACATTAGGTTAGACTGGTTCCTATTTTGCAACTCCACAATAACGGAGGGCTACATTAGGTTAGACTGGTTCCCATTTTGCAACTTCACAATAACGGAGGGCTACATTAGGTTAGACTGGTTCCCATTTTGCAACTTCACAATAACGGAGGGCTACATTAGGTTAGACTGGTTCCCATTTTGCAACTTCACAATAATGGAGGGCTACATTAGGTTAGACTGGTTCCCATTTTGCAACTTCACAATAACGGAGGGCTACATTAGGTTAGACTGGCTTAGGTATGGCTGGATTAGATTATGTTGGGTTAGTTTAAGATTAATTATGCTATTTTTCTGTTTGCACCTTAACAATAATGGAGGAACACTTACTAAACCCACTGCATCTGATTATTACGAGAGAACCGTTTGGCGTTACTAATTATTCTGGGTTTTTTTTTTAACAGTACTACTTATTATTGCTTTTTTTTTGGGGGGGGGGCAATTTAGAAAGAAATTACTATACTCACTCCTCGTTGGCATCTTCGAAGACCTGGAAAGAGAATAAGAAAATATAAGTAACTCATTTGAATTTATATATAATCTCATGGAAATTATGTATACCAAACAAATAAACATGATAGCAAAATTCAAAATATGTATCCATAACCATTTAGAGAATACTTAAATTGTTTGTAGTAATGAAACCAAATGTATGAAATGATACATGCAAAAGAAAATATGGTTGTTTAACAATTCTGTTGTATTATTATTATTATTATTATTATTATTATTACTTGCTAAGCTACAACCCTAGATGGAAAAGCAGGGTGCTATAAGCCCAAGGGCCCCAACAGGGAAGATAGCCCAGTGAGGAAAGGAAAAAAAGGAAAAATAAAATCTTTTAAGAACAGTAAGGGCATAAAAATAATTATTTCCTATACAAACTATAAAAACTTTAGCTAAACAAGAACCAGAGAAATTAGATAGAATAGTGTGCCCGAGTATACCCTCAAGCAAGAGAATTCTAACTCAAGACAGTGGAAGACCATGGTACAGAGACTATGGCACTAACAGTTACTTCGAAGAGCAGAACATCATTTTCTTTTCACGAGAAATTTAATATACACGATAACCAACTTTAATCACCTGCAGTTTAAATTTACAAAATCATATTTTCGAGAAACGAGTGACCTAATAAATGAAGGTACCTTCAGAAAAAGCTAAAAGTCACTTTATATCCTTTTATAAGTTGTTTTTCGAATACGTCCAATCAGCATACTCATAAAATATTAAATATGAAAATGATTAAGCATATCTCAACCTTTGATACAAGATGAAAACCTATCAATATAATCCTGTATTGGCCAGAGGTCTCACGAAATGCACTAGCCAAATTCGCCTATGTTAACGTGACATATGAAAATGTTAATAGCTTTCAATAAATAATGTATATATATACATATATTTACCACTTATTCATCAGTTTTTATCGGCTTCTGTCATAAAAGTTCGAAACTTTTATGCTGAAGCGAAATTTTAAATGCTAAATTGATAGATAAGCACGCACGCGCAAACGCACAGGTTCAATCCTTCCCACCCACTCCCCTTTTTCCTAACAACAACCCGCTGGTTCAGCAATTTGTGGGAGATTGTGGTTTCCGCGTGTACCCCTCCTCCTTTTATTAAAACTTATTTTCCAGAATTCATTGTTGAGTTTTCTCTCCTTGTAAAATGAATTTGCCAAATGGGGAACACTTCGGTGTTATTACCAGTTTCATTTCAGCCTTTCCCCGTGAAAGTCATTTACCAAATTAATAAACTACCTTCTTTCTTGACCTTTAAATGGCCCTCCGACCTTTTGAGAGAGAGAGAGAGAGAGAGAGAGAGAGAGAGAGAGAGAGAGAGAGAGAGAGAGAGAGAGAGAAATCTTCCCGTTATATCTGCCAATCAGAGTAGGATGGAGGAAACAATGGGGAAATTATGACCACGAGAAAAAAAGAATAATTATCAATAGGATAATAAAAAGAACTGACAAATAAAAAGTAAGAAGGGCAACAGATGGGTGCAGGAAATGGAGGAACGAAGGAGTAGATAATAAGGAAATAAGAAGCGAGATGCGAGGAAATCGATTGCAAGCAACAAACAAAGAAATAGAATAGGAAGAAATTAAAAGGAAGGAAAAGAAAAGAGGTGGGAGGAAAAGAA